>NC_031502.1:23718274-23770974 GCF_000237925.1 Schistosoma mansoni | reverse complement strand
CGAACCCAAGTAGGCAAGAGAACCAAAACTCCAAATAAGATACCAAGTTTATTCGCAATTCACAAATAATCGACCAAAGTCGTTCTAACAACAATAATTATAACAATTACAAAACAAACCTTCAATTTTGTAGGTTCCCGGAGCAAAAAACTCCCAAATACCAAACCAATGACAAAAGAAACTAAAATATCCGAAAGGAATGATATAAACAAACAAGTCCAAAGGTTAAGTAAAACAAACACATCCAAAAACACAGTAAATTTGATGTACAGTAAAAAGGTTTTAATCAGCCAAATGTCTTTAGTTCTCCCGTAACAGTGAATTATGCAAAAAGATGACTTTTTGTGATAGACAAGGTAACGACGTGATTCAGTGATTTGAATAATAACATTTGACTGTCTACTTAGAAAGGTTACTGAAATCTTTGCAGATATCTCGTCCGGTCTTCTTGGTTATTGATTCTCAGGTATCGAACTCTAATTTACTAACTATTTCCTTAGTTCTTTAGCACGCAAACTTATGGTAAAGTGCAGTTTGGCCCAATCAGAGAAACTCCTGTCTATTAGTTTTACATTTAGGCTAAATACCAGAAGTTTGGTTATTACAGTTATGTACAAAGAAGTTCTAATTCGGAGTTTAACAAAACGTATTCAAAACACAGTAGAATTATTAATCTTCAGTACAATGATTATTAATCAGACAAATATTTTTCACTTTTTCCCGTAAGACTCCCGACCTAAATAACATCAGTTCTTTTCACGTATGGATCAATTGGTAGCATCAGTTTACGGAGGAATAGGCATGACGAACACTCAACAACGGTTGAAACAAACAAGCTTCAGGTTTCGCAGCAGTACACTTAAGGATCCAAGTAACGACTTACTATTTACAGCCACAAAAAAACAGTCTTTTGATGTTTCTTACTAAGATTCCCTTCAGAATACTTGTGTCAAATAGTTTACTTGTTCCCATCCTCTACAATACCTGGTACTTGATGAATTAACACTAAACTCTGTTACATCCTTGATCAGCAGAAACAGCTTGACCGGTGTTATATCCTATAGTGACATTTATATCTAGTTATTTTTTGTAACAACAAATCTAAGATCACATATTTTCCCTAGTTGTCACCTTTTTTATGTAACCACACTTATATTAGATATCTATTGTTTTTCTGTATCAATGGTTGAGAAACGAATACTTGTGTTTGGTTATACATAACACTCCTTCACTACCGCGATTCTTAAAATATAAACGTTGTATCCGCCGTCTATTCTTCTGCTTTAACGGCCACGGCCTTTGATTGAAGATTATAATAGTATTATAACATCCTTTTAGGCCATTCCACACTACGTTGGAGATTTGGTCCGGATCATTACTGAATAATACTACTGGATCTAATCTTCTTCATTTTGATGTTGGTGCCATCACATGCAGAGGAACCTTTGTTAACCAAGTGAACTTATTTGTGGTTGTTATCTCAGAAAGCAGCTTACAAGTAACATTCATTTCATAACACTGTTACCATTTCGTTGCTCAATATACCTTTTTATAATTTAACTGTAATTTGTTACCTTTTGCGTTAATCATAGACACACGCTTAGGTTTGTAGTGTTAATTCTTTTCGTATATTGTTGGTAACTTTGCGTATTGTTATATTTTAACTAAGCTCTTTCGCTGAGGTCCACCACAATCCTCAATATCATTTGGACCGTTCCCTCTTTTCCAACAAACGCAGTTTTCTCCACTCTTCTCATGGCTGCTCTACCTCTTAACAACCTATAACCTTTCTCGGACCGTTATTATCACCTGTGTAGCACCGACATGTACTGATTAATGATGATACTCCGAAACCAAATACGTATTTGTGTTCTCCTGTAACAAGATCATAGGATGCTACCTGTACTCAGGTCTAGAAATGTCAAGAAGAGGACCACTAACAGCCGACAATCCATCCATGATTGAAGGATTTAACATTCGTATTGAGTAATTCGTTTGTCTCCGGCGGGAACAGCATTTTAATCTCTTTCTCAAACATCATGGTTTCAGAGAATCGAGTCAAGCTTGGCTCGTTAAACTTAATCATCTTATTTGTAAAGATTAATCATTCATCTCCTTGTATATCTCAATATCCTCCACGATGAAGTATTGGTTACTTAATTTTGAAGTCAGAGTCTCAAACATCAACAACTGTATTACCAACCATTCTACAAAATACTTTGTAATCGATAGAAGCTTATAAAAAATAACGTAAACATGAACGTGTAGTTCCGCATCAGACATTTAACAACTCATTCCTTTATTAGCGGAAACTTTTCCAACTTCTGCACTATCATTTCACTAAGACAGGGTCTAGGGCTATCCTCAAGGAAATAGAATTTTCTCTTTATCCTCAGTGTTGAGATTACTCACGATATTATTTGAATTACATAATTCTCGTTTGTTTAGGTGTTATACACATATTACATAGCTGAATCTTAAAGTTGGTAACG
Organism: Schistosoma mansoni; assembly: GCF_000237925.1. NCBI lineage: Eukaryota > Metazoa > Platyhelminthes > Trematoda > Strigeidida > Schistosomatidae > Schistosoma > Schistosoma mansoni. Next base: position 23,768,482 of record NC_031502.1, on the reverse strand, counting down.
TCATCAGCTGAACACACAACAAGCTTAGAGTTGACAAACTACATAGTTAGTTCATATTTGACTTTTATGCGACAGTTTGCTGTTGATAGTGCTAGTAAACCGGTCAACTAAAAGGTGGTAGGTGTTTACCAGGATGTTCACCAAAATACGTGATGTCGATTCTGGGTAAACCAACGTTACTAACGACAATGTACATCTCTTTCTTAACCTCATTGACCTATTTTTATTTTTGAAATCCTTGGTGGCTTTTCCAAACGAACATTTTCAGACTGAAACTGCAGAAATGACAAACCGCGACTGTGTGGAACCGATGTTCAAGGTCAAAGTGGAGAACAAACAATGTCGAAGCTCGAGTGGAAACGAGTCTGTTCAACACATAATAAGAAAAACAATGATCAATTATTCCGTTAAATACATTTAACGAATCCTGTAACACATACTAGCTCAAATCCCTAAGTTCAATTATACCGAATTCAGACATAAAAAAACAGTATGGCGGCTTTTGGACATGAAAAGTAAGAAAACAGCAGTCTCAAAATAAATCAGTATTAATGACACCATCTCAAGCTAAGAGGCTGAAGGATGTGATTGTAGGGCCGGTCAAACGTCACTAAGCCCAAGCCAAATCATCCGGCAGTTGGGTCACTGAGTGTCAAATAGATCACTGGTCATCGTTAAGGTCAAGGACAACCAATGCGCATCAGTTGGCCGCATGAAACGGACTGGCTCATACGGCGACGGGCGCACGCTGTTCCTTATACCTACTCATACCTATATTTTGTGTAATAATGTCGTGTTGTACGGTCATCAAAGCAGCCATAGTGCCTGGATACAGCAGAAGGGTGATACATGTTAAATACCAACAGCAAGGTGTGACTTTGACGTTAGCAAGTTGGTCTAGCTCGAGAAGCCCCCCCCCCAATCATCCAACGCAGATCATGTACGTTAGAGATCTACATATACAAAAACTATATCTCTTCATCTAAATGGAAGACATAAGGCAATTTCCCACAGATGTAATTCAAAATTATTCTCCATAATGTTGAGTATAGTGTCTTAGCTTAGTCAAAGTCAGAACAAATATTCTATTTGGCTTGATAAACTCCCTCTGTTTCGAAAACATAAATGAACACTGTTAGTACACAAAAAACAATTAATACAGTCTATTAGACACGGAAAAATGTGTACATAAATAAAATACAGAACAGTAACTAGATAATAGAAAAATGAATCGGCAAACCCTATATCGTTTATGGAACATGTAAAAATTATGATTACTGAATGGACTAGGCATAATCATATAAGGTCAAACAGAGTTAATGTGGTGGTAGGCGTTCGATGCTATCATTGGTGAGTTCGTTTACTGATCACATCTTACACTACCACAAAATTTGATTAATAAAAACGATCTTACCTGAACCTTTGAAGCTAACAGAATATCCAAACGAATGCATTAAAAAGCATAGCTTCTCATTAAAGGTAAGACAAAGTGTCATTTTTATAGTGAAGGAATATCAAGGAAAATTCATGCAAATAACCACACGCCTACATTAAAAACAGCACAGAACCTTGCATCTTATTGTACATCAAGTACTAATCTAAAAGACATACAAAACGTTTAAATTTTTTCAAGAAGCACGAGCTGACTTTAAAATCAATAATTGGACACTGTTAAATGTCACTACGTATTCGTGTCTGATTCTTTATCACTAAATGAACCTCAATCGGTTTATTGTGTGTCAAGGTCAGAGCACTTTTAGAACTACTGTCAAATGATCACTTACTTTATTCTGAAGATGATTGGTTTATATATAGATGAGATATAATACATTTGGTCGTAGGAGACTGGTCACGTATTTAACATTTATTCATTACAGAGCAATTGATTTCGGGGAGTTATTTACCGCTACAGTCGCAAGTCAACCATGCTCACGGATCATGAACTGCTTTGCTCATCTGGTACGTACATGCCACAAAGTCCTTGAAACTTGGAGTTGGAACACTCGTTTACCATATGCATAAGTTCCATCGAAAGTACTGAAAATGTAGTATAAGACGGACCGTCAACAAATGAAGCCATCCTGTCTAGGTACTGATTGTAGCGGTAAATAAATTCCCAAAATCAATAGTCCTGTAAGTCTCCAACATTTGATGCTGACCACATTAGGTTTAATGGACTCACACAGCTGAATTTGTTCGTACAAGCATCCGCACCAGATCAGGAGTGGGACCGCCGTGCTCGACTTCTCCTACTACCTTCAGCTAGTTTACATCAGTCACTTTTCGATATATTGATAGTTTATGAACTCATTCGCTTCTGACACCTGATTTTATTGGGTGAGTTTGTTTCAATTTTAGGTGTCACTGGATAAGGCGTTGTCAAACTCCAAATACTTGTGGCATCTTCACGATCATAAAACAATGACTAAATTTCAGCTAGTTGACCAAGAAATAAGTGCTCGCATAGAAAATCATAATTTATTTCATCAACACTGGTACTGCATGACAAATTTGCCGAATCAGAAAACTGACTGGTACCTTATAAACTGTTGAGACACAATAACCATTTCAAATTATTACCGAATTTAATCGTCCAACAAGACGGAAAACTATAAAAAACGAACCATTGGTGAATTTCAAAATGAAACACAATGTCAATTAAAAATCTTTGTTGTTAGTCTATCACAGATACGTGCTTCTTACTCGTATCCCTTTGGCATTGTCCTCAGTGAATGGGCGCGAAACGAGTATGATTGTATTATGGCTGTATTATGATTGTATTATGACTAATCGTAACAATATTTTTAATATTTAGACAAAACTAACTCATTTCAGAATTCTACCATTATATGTAATATCTTAAAAGGAGACACCAATTTACTGAAGCCCACTAAATGTATGGTTCAAAAATGAACTTACTCGGATAATTATTTAATTTAGATGTGAAAAGTTTGACGTCGATTGTCAGTCCCGCATTACAAAACATGCAACAGCCAAAACCTGTTCCTCCCTATCTAAGTATTTGCCCTGAACAAGTTAGTTAACACCTGTCTCCTCAAAAATTCGTTGGACTTTTGATTGATGATATCCAAAACCAGTTGAAATCGCGTTATAAAGAATCATTCGCCTTAGCAACTACTGTAGATCTCCCAAAGGGAATGTTTCTAGACAATGAGCGAAAGAACGACGTCTTCAAATGCATAAAACTATTGCATTTTTTCCGATGCACCTGCAGTTAGAATGAGATCATTGATCAATATATGAAGCGAGACACCACAGGAAATTCTGCTGTGCCATTGGGACAGAAATAACTCGCTGGTTGAAAAGCTTTATTCTTTGACAATAATACCAAACGTCCACGGGAATTCACTAAACATTCAAGACTAACACCAATGTATTCAAAAAAACCGGAAACAATATTTTAGTTAAAATGACAATCCGAAAATAGACTTCTTACTTCTTCCTTAACGTCAGCTTATTCAACCATGATACAAATAATAACTTTGAACGAGCAAAATTCGGTCTACCTAAGCATGATGAGTCATTAGAGTAACTCCACTCACGGCTACAGTCAACTCTCTTTTAACTACAAACCGTACACGATAATGCAGAGCACTTAATAAGTACTTTGTAAATCTTATCGACTTAACACCGCAAATTATTTTGTTTTACACTCAAAATCAAACATTCTTTTCAAACACGAAATGATATGTATTTTTCTTTTTTAACAAACATCATATTGAACACCTTCACATACATTTAAAAAAAACACTGGATGTTCATTTTTACTGACTAGTGTCACATACTCTGACATTAGTGGACACTTTTTTCCCATACGGAACTATATGGCTGTTTTTTGCATATCACTACGCAAAACAACGATGTGTATTTACATTAAATAAACAACGCTGTGCATACAACAGAATTTTTTGGTTCCTTACTTTCTCCATGTATTGAGTATCACAGTGATTCTCCGATTAACCTGGTTTGTCTCTAATATTTCCCTTAAAAGTACTTCCGATCAAATTCTATCGATCCTTTCCATGTTCTTGTGCACTTGGTCACTTTATCATCGTTCGTAGTGCCCTGTAATTAGCAGTCCACTCATTGTTTTTAATTATGCTATCGACCACTTAGAGGATAAAACATAGGTACTAGCAACTGACGCATCTTATATAGATTCTGATAACTGATTTAAATTCGCAGGTTACTATCAGTTTACGTCTTCACGCGATCCACAGTCAAACGGTCGTCAAAGAATATTAGAGCATTCGTATAGCATAGTTAAGTGAGTAAATGAGATTTCCATGTACTGATAAAGACCCGGGTAAAATCTCCAAGTCTGGAAACCGTTAGACTCATTCAGAGAACATAATTTCAGTGTTACTGAATGAATGACTACCGACTATATACAGGGATTATACCTTCAAAAGTGAGGGCTCAAGTTGTAAAAATTCTCGACTGAATTCTTCCAGCTTAAAAAGACAGACTTAGTTTCAATTCTTGTGATTCAAATTCTAAATTGCAGGTAATTGTATGAATAAAATGTGAATAATTGGTGCTTAAGATCTGATAGACATGTGAATACACCGAGTACACTGTTAACCTATAAAAAGAACAATTGAAGTGAGAATAATTTGGTGAAAAACACTTCAGTTTTAGAAGTGTGTGAGGGAGCGTCTAGGAATCAAAACTTAAGTTCTCATACTACAAAAGAAAACAGAACCGACCACCATTAACTTGTTCTAAATAGGGTGATGGAGGGAAAATTATACTCGAAAATTATTTCACATCAAAATAGTATGAAAGGTGAAATGACTAAGATGGGTTAAAAAAAAACTAATGAAGCATAGGAGTAGTAAAAAATCTAAGTTTACGATTTCATCTATTTAAAAGAATTAAAAATTAATAAACAAAATAGAATAAACTATACGGCAAAATACACACAATAGTCAAATTACACCAAAAAATCAAGAAATGTGTGAAAAGAAAAACTGATGATGAAACTGGAAACGAAAATGACAGAACATAATGAACATAAAAGTCATTAGTCTAATATATCACACTGGCTTATTATGCTCAGACCTAAAAAAGTATGTTTTTTAGTTATTTACTTGAAAAGTGTATTGTTAAAACGACTGTATGAAATGGCAATCTGTTACAAATGAAAGTTATTTATTATGGTTTATTTAGCATTATAGCGATGTAAAAGTAATCCATGGCATGTATCACATACTCGTACAGGTTTGGCAGAACTTGGTAGAGTCATTTTTCTGGATGAACATTCGTGACAAAATATCAGGCCGCAATTTCGGCAGTGGTGCTAGAAAAATAGAAATAATTAAATCCCGAAATCCAATTTTAAAGGGGATAACAAACTGTTATGTACAAAGGAGAGAAAGAATCATTTGACATCACTAAGCTATAATTAGAGCACGATGCAAAAAATTATGGTAGAAATCAGATAACCGAAACTAAACCAATGAGAAGAACAAATTGTGACTTTTCACGTGGTAGTCAGTTAACTGAATAGATCGCTTTTTGTTAACAACGCGAATTCTCAGTCTCTTATACGCTGGGAGTATAAATTACGTGTTCTAATAGATATAACATTCCATCTTATTAGTCATGATTTTTCGGTTATTCGTAAACATTGGCTAGAATCTTTAATCAAAAAACAAGGTGCATGAACCATTCATCTTTAGCGATTTGGTAGTAGACATTTTAATGTTATTCATTTGTAAATCTACGTTAAAACAATAAACTTATCACCATGTTGAAACTTTATTGAAGTCCCTTTGAAGTTTATTGTCCTATAGGCGGGTTACAATGTTTAGAAGATATTGATAACATACAAATGGTAAATTAACACCTTGTAATTCATATAATAGAAAAACGATAAAGCTGTTTCATGATAATTGGTACCAAATACTATCGGGGCTAGATCTGATTGCACATTACATTATGTTCTTTTCTAACAATATGTACAGCGGATAATTAAACTGTTTATTTTGACAATAACAGGTAGTCAGAAACTGGAAAATATTAGGTGAGGATTAGAAAAGCACTTTATTCCTTAAATATACGACAAAAAGGTCAAATTTTCTAAATCGTTCAAACCATTTACGAAGGAACCTATAAAGATACTTGGAAGTATGGAACTCCTCAGCAGTGCGCATCCACAGTACCATATGCGAAACCATGAACGCGCACTGCTGGGGAGTCCCATACTAGGACGAAACGGTCGTCAAGCGTTTCCAGGTTTTCAATGGTGGCCTAACATTGAGTCATTCATGATTTCAATCAAAATTCAACAATCTCCACAACCCTTTACTGAAATTTAGAACTGTATCTAATCAAATGGTTAAATCTAATTAATACAACTTATGATATATGATCTGTTGTTGGGAATTATAGGTCACCAGTGTTTTATTAAGTATCATGTCTACGCCAACTAGACAATACAGCGAAAGCAGAATTGTCAACATCAACAAGAAATTAATACAAAGTGTAAATTCAACAGGTTTACTGTTTAAGTTGAACACACAAAATTATAAACTTAAACCTGGTTTAATTTACCTTAAAAATTCTTATAATTTGTACCGTAAACCAGTATGTAACTATTCTATAACTTGTCCAATAACAAGAAGAGATATTAGAAATAACTGTTTCTTATGATAGGCTTTCAAAATGAATAAATGAGAAGTCTAATTATTATACATACAGAAACAACATACCCGACGACGACTAACATTGAACGGACTCTGACAAAGAAAACAGTTTGGATTTCAGAATCATTTGCCCATTGAGCATCACTGAATGCACTATGTGACTCACGCAAACTTTCAGCTTCAAGCTTACTCGAATTCACAACAGCAGCCATTTCGGATAAACTACACTCCTGTTCTTCACACCGTTTGCGCCAGACTTTAAGTTGTTTATCCAACTCCTCAACTTCCTAGAAAGCAAAAATTAATGAACGATGATATGGTGAAAACATAAAATTCATCAGAATAATTAATTTAGAATGATTTGGCACACTTTTAATTATGTGGGCACGAAAAAAATAGGACTTATATTATTAACTCATTTTATCACCACAAATGATAAGGATAATATCAAAAAGCACATAAGCTAAGAAACCTACAGATAAAATGCGAAAAGGGAAACCTGGCAAGCATGTTTTAAACATTAGACGTGAGTCTGAAGAAACAATTACAGCAATGAAAACAAGGAATAATAAATGATGGAAAAATCATTCCCAGTGACTATGATTTAAAAATCGAAACTAAAAGACGATGGTAAGGACAAGACCGACTCTTCTGTTTCCAGGGTCTACTTTCGTTGTGAATGTAAGCAGGTAAATCAGATGCTAAAAATACGTTTGCCAACCTTTAAAAACCTTGGGATAAAAAATGCTGTAAAATAACTTTGACTGACTACAGTTATCAGTGAGAAATAATGAACACAGTAAAAATTAAAATGAAAAAAGTAATATTTCGAAAACCGACACAAAACTCAAATATCCATGTTGCAATTATCAATAGGAGTGATCGTAAAAACAAAATGAACCCGCCTATAAGTAATAGGATTGAAATAGTAACGCATCTTACAAAAATTTTACATCGAATGAACATCTTTTCATTTGGTCTTTAAAATATAAACTTTCCGTATCAGCAAAGTAAGGAATATTGTGGTTTGGAAGTGAAAATTGACTTGGGCCATGATTTAGGTGACAGCTTATAATACCATAGGGGGATGGTGTATGAAAACAAATTAAAATAGATTTTTAATCGATTTAGGTGAAACTAGATGAAAATTTAGAATAAATCAACCTACCAAATTATCTATACACTGAGAGGTTATGTGTCAAACTACTGAGATCACACAGTACATCTGTCTTCAAACTTTAACATTCTTTCAAGTAAATTGGAATATATCTAAACGTCTTGGTAAAAACACAAATATTACTTATGCAAAGGGATGTACGATAAATAAATTCGAAAAAAATGAAAACTCTGAGACATAAATATTATGATAGTTCTCAAAATTGTGAATGTCTTCACTCAACAAGACACTGTCAGTAAAAAAACTTTGCAGCTAAGATTAAATTTGAAAAGAAAGCCCGATGAGTTGACTTAATAAGCCGACTGCATAGATTACTAAATTACCATAAAGCTTTTAAGAACACCACTGGTAGAGGATGAATTTTTGAGAATGGTATTGATAATTTATTAACGTCACATGAAGATCTCTCATTTGAAAAACATTGACAGATCAGAAGCCATCAGAAACTGTAAGTAGAAGAGAAAGCAACAACTAGTGTGCAGAAGGAAAAAAAATTACAGTGAATAATGATAACAATCACTAGTGTTCTTTGATTAAAGATAAATCAAACAAATTCTCAATTTATTAATATTGGAAAATAACCCAAGTTTTTCCGAAGGTTCTCTTAATTAAAACAAGGATACGTGATCAAAAATGTCTTCAAAGAACTACTGGCCTTTCATTGAAGAACTGAAAGAGTAATTTTGAGGTTACACAAAAGTACTACGTAAAGGTAGCGAACAGGTTGATGAGGTTGTAAATCTTCGTATACTGCCCATTGCTAAGCACCACTTACTTTGATTTGTAATGTTAGCTGGTGTAGGAGTGGGCTAGGAGAAATGTAAGGGTAGCTGAACTAAAACATGACACCACCCATGAAATCATTAATCATTCACCTAGGCCCTGTTGGTAGATACAAAATGCCCGGTAACTGGAATTAGTGACTGGAGACTTTGAATGACTTAAAATCGGTCACTTCCATCCCGTGGCTATTTATCGTGTTAAATTCATCTCCTTGTGCTAAAGTGGTGTAGCAACTTAAGCAAACGCATATTGGAGCCAGACCCCAAGGCAATTATGGGTGACTTTATGGCATGAACTTCAAGCACATTAATTTAAGAAGAAAGTAATACACATGTTCAGAACACAAAAGCAGAAAAAAATAAACAAGTCGCGTGTTCTTAGTGAAGTTTTCTTCTGACATAAGCATAACTTACACACTGAATGATGACCAGAAATCATCACTGAAATAGCATTTATTGAATAGAAATAATGACTATAACACTAAAATTTATACAATTAATTAATCTTACTAATTTACACAAAATTAGTTGATCAGAAGCCATTTTCGAATTATCCAGCTCGATTGTTTGCTGATTCAATTCAGTTTTTAATCTTTCAATCTGACTAGATTGATTTTCAATCACTTTTAACTGCTCAACAGATCTTGTGTCTGAGTTTGACAACTCTTCACGTAGTTTATATAAATCTCGTTCCTGTGAAACCTTTTCATTGGCAAGCTTAGCTATTCTGAGTGTAAACAAAAAAGTGAAAAATCTATTAAATAAAAAATGGAACGACGAAATATATATATATATATATATATATATATATATATATATATATATATATATATAATGTTATTCGGATTACATAATATTTATTAGTTAAGCCTTCATAAATACACTACTAATGTTTCGTCTGTCAGTCATAGAGAACGCAGAAATCGGCACAAACTTGCATTGGTTTAAGTAGTAACATTTCGCATCATCAGGAAATTAAGATTTATGGCGGAGTCGAAATTATGATCTCGATGAAGGTAGTGAACTAAGACAAGAAATATATTTCGAAAAAAAACAATAAAAACGATAACTAAGAAACATAAGTCAATACTAGAACTCACAAGTTATGATAAAAATTATAAACGAATCTGCACTACTGTAACCGATTTTGCATTACGTTGGTCCTTAAACTAACGCAACTTACATATCAATTAAAGGATTAGGCGGTCAGTGTTATGTTTTTGACCTAGGCTGTAGCCAATTGTTATGACTTGATCAAGGTCGTCGCTGATTCGTTATGACCTTACGAAGTAAACAAGGGCGTAAGTCGCGTAAATTATCCACCAATAGAATACGACTTCTGCGACCTTCACACTGTGACAATGACGTTCGATTAGTATGAGTAACATAGCGCCCTTATTGGTCCTTATCCGCCTAACCCGTCCACTTGAGTCCAAAACACCAATAGCAGCTGCTGTAATGCGAATCGTTTATTTCAAACATACTTTGTCTATATACCAAACAGGCAGACCACACCATAAAATAGAAAATAATATTTGTACAAAATCAAGCCAAATGAGGCTGGAAGCGTGGGAGACAGTACTCAATAAACCGAGTATAATTTAGGAACAATAAACCATATAATAATAATCAGTAAGTCAAAATGAAGCTAGTAATAAGATGAATATAGACATAGATAATCCAGTTACTGAATAGTTATACCATAGGAATATAAATAGAATAATAGTCTAATAAGAGGTCCCGTAAGTTATCAGTACTTACTTTTTCCCTAGTATATAACAGTCAGCTTTGAGGCACACCGTTTGCGTGAGTTTGTGATATTATACAATTGTCTCAAACCAAAGTTGAATATGAGAATTAGTGGTTAAAATTTATTAGCTGTAACTACTAAATCACGAAGATGTCCAATTACTTATATCTTAGTGGTGTTTCAGTTATCCAAGGTATTGAAGTTCAAATTACAGTAAAATATAGTTTGGGAAACTAAAACACTTGCTCACTAAGTAGGCGATAATTTGTTTACATTTAAACCACATATTGCAAGAGGCTAATACATACTATCCGATTGCCCAAAAAGTACGCAAATGAATTGTGATTCAAACATGTAACATACTTGTTCAATTCTTAATCTATTGAATCCTAAATCCATACATAAATCCGGTATAAAAAGACAATATATGTACAAAGCAAATGTTGATCAACAACTGAGTGAACTGAATCTCGAAAATATAAAGGAAAAAGTGACAACAAGAATGCGTGGAATTAGAGAAAAAGATTTTATACACTCACAAACAGAAATAAGTTGTTTACAAAAGTGCACCATAGAGTTTTGATAAAAATCAAACAGACGATTAATCAAGCTTATACATACATATTTCTTAAAGGTAATTATCTTCATGAAACTCTGGCTTTAAAGAACCAGTTGTGTTTCTCATCCATCGAAATTCACTGATGATGAATGACAAATGATGATAATGACAAACCAAGTAACTTAACAATAAAAACCTAACACTTAATATAATTTTGTTAGCAAAACAATACCTTGTTCTGAGTCTAGTAATTCACGGACAAATGTTCAATAAAATAGATTTGTTTTCTATATTTACCTCTCATTCATCTGTTCAATGACATTTGTCATTCCTTTACATTTGGCTTCTAATTGTTTAATTATAGTTTGTTTATGTTCAAGTGACGACTGGGAATCCTGAAGAAAATTAGTGACAGCAAAAAAGAAAAAGGGTACGTTTAGACTGCAAGTTCGTTAAACTAAACGTGTTAAAAATAATGGTAATAATTATATATAAACTCACGAACATTATAAGATGAAGTGAACACATCTTACTGAATATACTACACGTTTATAACACGTGTAGGTTTTAGCAAATTAAGTAATAAAAACCATTCCAATGGTCAAATAGTTAAACATTGGACTAAGTATAGTTACACAACACATTACTTACTTACTTACACCCGTTACCACTCGTAGAGGAGCATAGGTAGCACACCAGTGTTCTCCATCCAAACCTGTCTTGGGCAATCCTTTCCAGTTGTTATTCATCCTTTTCATATCTGCTTCTATTTCCCGGCGTAATGTGTTCTTCGGCCTTCCTCTTTTCCGCTTCCCTTCCGGATTCCAAGTTAGGGCTAACCTCGTGATGCAGTTTGGTGATTTCCTCAATGTATGTCTGATCCACTTCCAACACCTTTTCCTAATTTCCTCTTCAGCTGGAAGCTGGTTTGTCCTCTCCAATAAAAAGCTGTTGTCGATGGTATTCGGCCAACGGACATTGAGTATCTTGCGTAAACAATGCTTTATAAGTACTTGTACCTTTTCGATGATGGTTGTGGTAGTTCTTCAAGTTCCAGCTCCATACAGTAGAACTAACTGTCTTGACGCTCGTATTGAAGATTCTCACTTTGATATTGGTTGACAGTTGTTTCAAGTTCCATATGTTCTTCAACTGTAGGAATGCAGTCGTTGCTTTGCCAATCCTCGCCTTTACATCTGCAGCAGATCCTCCTTGTTCATCAATGATGCTTCCCAGGTACGTGAATGTTTCCAACTCTTTCAGAGTTTCGGCATCAAGTGTGATTGGCTTGGCATTCTTCGTGTTGTATTTGAGATTCTTGCCTTTTTGTTTGTGTATGTTGATGCCTATTGATGCAGAGGCTACTGCTACATTAGTTGTCTTTGTCTGCATATGTTGGTGTGTATGGGATAGGAGGGCTAGGTTATCTGCGAAGTCCAGATAGTCTAATTGATTCTGAGATGTCTATTGTACTCCGTGCTTCCCCTCAGATTTCAGGGTCTTTATTATCCAGTCAACTACCAGAAGAAAGAGGAAGGGGGCGAGTAGGCAGATTTTTTTGACTCCGGTCCTTACTGGGAAATGTATTTTTCAGCTGTCTTCCATGCACGACTTAGCACTGTAGTCCGTCGTATGAGTTCCGGATAATGTTGGCAATCTCAGAAACTTTATGGTGTCGAAGAAGTTTCCATAATGTTCTACTGTCCACACTGTCAAACGCCTTCTCATAGTCAATGAAGATGATGTACAGTGACAAGTTCCACTCAACTGATTGTTCGATGATGATCGGTTATGTCGCAATATGGTCTGTGCACGACTGATCCTTACGGAATCCAGCCTGTTGATATCGAAGTTGGGCGTCTACTGACTCTTCCATCTGGTTCAGCATACTCTGTTGAAAACTTTTCCTGGTACTGACAACAGTGTGATGCCTTTGTAATTCTAACATTTACTCAGATCTCCTGTCTGCGGTATCTTAATGAAGTGTCCTACATTCCAGTCCGTCGGCACTTGTTCTTCCTCCCAAATCTTCCCGAATACAACATGAAGCACCTTTGTAGTTACTTCTATGTATGACTTCAGTGCTTCACCTGGTATATTGTCAAATTCTACTGCTTTCCCGCTCTTGATTTGTCTGATGGTCATCCTGAAGTCTTCGGTCGCTGGTAGAGTGACATCTATTGGAAGGACGGTAGGTGCTGCTTCGATACCCGGTGGATTAAATAGAGCAGGTCTATTCAAGAGTTACTCGAATTGTTCTACCCATATGTTCTTGAATCTCAGTGATTGGTTTGCCCTCTTTACCCTTGACCGGCCTCTCTGGTCTACCATATTTTCCTGCTAGCTTCTTTGTTGTGTCATATAGTTGTTTCACATTCCCTCCTCTTGCAGCTTTATTCGCTGTTATTAGCTCTCACGTATTTCTGCCTGTCCTTTCTAATGCTCTTCTTCACTTGTTTGTTTGCCTCAGTGTATTCAGCTTGTGCATTGACTTTCTCTGTTCTTGTTCGGCTGTTGTTAATTGCCGTCTTCTTTTCTTCCTTTTCTGAGTCTTGTCCAGGGTTTCCATAGACATCCATTCCTTATGGTGATGCTTCTTGCGGCCCAGAACCTCCTAACACCTTGAAGTTAGTGCTCCTTTGATCCCTTTACAGTTGTCCTACATAATAGTTTCTTTTTTCAGTGGATCGTGTAAGGCTTAGAACTTGGTGCTGAAAGCTAACTTGAATTGGTTGAGTTTGTCAGTATTTCGAAGGAAGGCTATATTGAACCATTGTAATGCTGTTTTCCTAGTTGTCCACTGTTTCTTTAGCTTCAGTTTCATCTTGGCCACAACCAGGTGGTGATCTGAAGCTATGTCAGCTCCTCACGTCTTCTATTGTCCTTTGGAACTTCTTATTGATACGAATATGATGTATCTGGTTCTCCAGTAAGACCCATGTAGCTTTGTGTATGCGTTTGTGTGGGATTATTGTGCCACCTATAACCAATTTGTTGAACGCAAATAGGTTTGTAAATCTGTCAACATTCTCGTTTTCTTCTCCTGGTCCATGTTGTCCTATGATATCTTCATATCCAGTGTTGTCCATTCCGACTTTGGCTCTTAGGTCTCCCATCGGGATAGTGAGATCCTTTCTTGGACACTTAGCTAAGATTGATTGCAGCCTCTCATAAAACTGGTCTTTATTGTCGTTGTTGCTATCATTGGTGGGTGCATAACATTAGATAACACTCATTGTGATCCCCTTCTTCTTTGTTTTGAAGGATGCTTTCATGATCCTGGGTCCATGAGATTCCCATCTCATAAGTGCACTACGTCCTTTTTAGGACAGCATCAGAGCAACTCCCTGAGTGTGTGGAGCATTCTGCTTTTCGTGACTGGAGTACAGAGGCCTTTGTTGTTCAGCTTGAGCCATTTGGGTTTCTCTGATTTCGAGTACTGCCAATTTGTAACTCCTTATTTGCGTAGTTATTTCACTGGTCCTCCCACATTGTCCAGACGTTCCATGAACTTATATTGATTGTTGCAGGGGTTGTTAGAAGGAGCATCGGCCTCGTGACTTCCAGAGAATCTCGGCTTTCACCAAGAGGCGTCATAATTCTTCCCTTAACTCGCAGGACAGGGTTTAAAGGATTTAATTTATTTAATCCGGTTGGCGTTCTTTCAGCAAGACGTTTTTCTATGGGATGGGGTTGTCGACCCCATGCCCAACCTTCCTTACTAACCCGAGTTTGGGACCGGCAGTAACTCTAAATGAGCTACAGGCGGAGTTACACAACACATGGATCTACAGAAAACTATTATTATATAATATTACGCTTATGAGTTTTTTCGGTTTAATATTCTAAATGACTTGTTTGCCTATCTTTCACAAAATATGAGTATTTAGATAACAAAACGTACAGCTGGTGACATTTATATACCACGACAGCAGTTTGAAACATCATATTCCTGTACAAAATAAATGTCGAAGAATGCGTCCGAATTACTACAGTCCATAAAAATTGGCTTCCATAATCTAATAGTTTTACTAACCTTCAAACAGTGGTCTTCGGTTAAAAATCTGTACTGTTTAAACTATCTCAAGTTGTTAACTGGTAGAAATTTTGAATGTTACCACCAAATACGGAATCTGGATCAGTATTTCTGAAACTACGTGTACCACTTAAACTGACCTCTAACGTTCCCACTTGAATGCAGATCAGATAACACGTACGTTTGGTTATTTGTTCAGAAAGTCGTGATATCGACATCTGCTGCATCTTTGAAGCCGGTGTTCGGAACTCTAGCGAAGCAATAGAGGTGATATCATGGTCAATTTAGACTCACTGAACAAAAATGTACTCTGGGATTGTCTTTCGAAATAGGATGTGGATGACAAGTTTGTTAACAGTTTGAAGGCTCTGTATACAAAAACCTAAGACAGAGTGGAGGCATACAAACACCTCTCAGCATTTTTCCATTCCGGTAGCGGGGTTAGGCAAGCTTTCCCAATTTCAGTATTCCTTCTCAGCTTTGCCACCGATCGGTCGATCAGCGTTGTTTCTGAAAGATAACTAACATTCAGTGGCAACACCATGTTAGTAGTGAGGAAGTTCGGCAGTGTGTGTTCGGGCACAGTGACGACGACTGACTTGGTGTCACTGCTTTTTTATTTATTTGAACACATAAACATTGGTACAAGAGGGCACCAAATACATATGCGCTACACAAATATCATTGATTTGTGTGATAGCTGTGATACTGCCCGCGTACCTGAATTGAAGCAGGGATGTCACTGCTTAGAGACACCGACTACGGTGGCTCAAACGTAATCACAACAACCTCCACATCCTGATCTGTTTTCTGACGTTGGGATTGGTTGGAAAAAGTGGAAAGGTAGTCAGTTTATGACATGGAACTGTCAAACGAAAGAAAGCTTCATGGGAGTATCACCTGATGGTCCATCACGACTACCTCTAGTTGGGCTCTCAGAGACAGTACAACTCAACAACTTCTGACGTTATCAGACACAGCTCATAATAGGAGCCACTGGAGATCCTGCTATCGTTTTCTATTACATTGTCCAATAAAAATGAAAGGAACTCTCTTAACTGAGAAAGTCATTTCGGGCTGTTATCCAACTGAACTGTTTCTCCCGCTATGTACTAGTTTTGTTAATTTATTTTGACTTGTTTAATTATTTTTTGGACTAGATTCACTGTTCTTCATTTATCTATTCAAGAATTTATTCATTTGTTTGTATAGTGAACAATTATTTTGATGCCTTTTTTCGCAGTATTTATGTTTTCAGATGAGTGTTTCAATCAATAAAATAAGTAATGACGTGATTTTAGAATTGTAAAAAAGCATCACATGTACTAAATAATTTCTAGTAAGACTACAGCAAACAAACTGATAAAGCAATACGCGACTCAAAATAACCGAACAAGTCAAGAAATAATTGACATTACCGTCAAAATCACGAGGATGTAGTAAAGATGGTGTTCTGAGAAATTCACAGTTCAATTATAATCGTTATACTACTTCATAAAAAACAAGAATCTAGACAAATTACTTATTGAGTAGTGACTTGATTCCCCAAAGTCGTGTATTCTACGATTCTACTAGGGTACAAAATCTCACAGACGATATTTATCGCCAGAGTATATACATATCCAAGGAACATCGTATTACCTGTATTACTACAGCATTTGATTGTTCAATTTCGAAGTCAACAAATATAATCCATATGGTATTCACCAAATAGTAAGATCTGTGAACAAATCCATGACTCCCTTTTAACGATTTTTTCATGATATCATACAGAGAAAAAGTTAGACTCTGCTGTAAAGAAAATAAAGCAGACCACTTACGGATAAATATCGGGTTAATTGATTACATCGTTTATTTGATTCATTTAAATGACTTCGAATTGATTCAACAAGTTCAGAATTTTCTTCGTTTGTCTTTTGGCAATGTTTTAATTCAGACTCCAATTGATTTATGCGACTAACTGTTTCCTAGATAATTGAAATACACAATAAAAGAATGGGGAATTAAATAACAGAGAATTTATTATTACAGAAATAAAGTACTTTCAACTGCTGGAATATAGGACAGGATGATAAAGAAACACAAGACAAGTACCCATCTACTAACAGAACAGCAGGAAGAGTGATACAGGATCTGAATAGATGTGGGTATAAATCCGGCCAAGAAAAGAGAGGAATTTCGAACCGAAGAAATAAATAGGAGACAAGGCAATTTTTGAAGGCTTGTCCTCTATGTTAGCTAAGATATTCAATCAATCTACTAATTAATGAGAAAAGTGATAAATCCCCACAATTTCAGAGTTGAAGTTGGAAGGTCAGGCAAATGAAATGTTCAAACTACAAGAGACTATTAGTGATAACTAAATACACAGTTTGACAACAACTCTTGTTCCCAATTACTGGCAGTAATATCCTGTCTAAAACGGTAATGAAAGCTTTACAGCTAAATGGTCTAAATTACAAGACACAACGTCACTAAAAACATCTCTCTTGGTCGAAAAAACCTCACTATATCAGAAATACAGATATTTCAGAGTATTTAACTCATTTACCGAGTACACATTTGTGTACTTGACCTGGAGTCACATTTAGTACGAGAGCTTATGAAAATATCCAGTCGTACATATTGAAATGGAGCAAGGTTCGAAAATTTGACTTAGTGGCTTAACGCCGGGCACAATCACTGGCCAATGAAAGTTGTCTGCTTAAGTCAAATGATAGGTGTGAAGTACCCAAATAATGAAATGATAACGCAAATTGTTCAGCTAGCAGAAAACTTGACCAAATCATTTTCTATAGCTTAGTAGAATGGTTTATTAATAAAAATCATCAGTATCATTCCCGAAACATTTGTCGGATATAAAGTGGTAAACTAAAATTACAAACATTTCGTCATCGAAAGAGTCAATTCATCAAATAGGAAGTTAAAGAGATATTTTACTCTAGTTACCGAAGGTGTGTAACAAACAATCCAAATGTTATAGAAAGCTGTTTACAAGATGGAATTAGATTTTTTTAATCCGACCACTACTGAATCGTTATATTAGTAGTAAATCTTCTAGTACCCATTTGAATATTCTGTACAGCTAGAATATATATATATATATATATGTCATGGAATTTTAAAACATATTTTTACAACCCACACATTTTTTTCATCACTGACGAAAAAATTTAAAACAGAAGCTTAGTAGGACTAATAAAAATTGTTCCATTAAACAAAACTAGTAAATAACATTTTTGGAGACTTGAAACAAACAGTGATCAAAGTTTTCAAACAGATCGAGGTGTACAGAAGTGAAGTATAATCAGTCTATAATATGTCAATTCAGAATTAACTGGTGGAGATGTATGATATGCACTGAGTAATCGTGAGCTATTAAGATTAAATTTGGCATTAGGTACCGGTTACATTGTACCCCAGTATTGGTGCTAAACTTCCGTTTGCTTTAAACTGGCAACATTATAGTTAAGGTATAGTAAGAAGTTAATTTAACAGTGCTTTACTGTTAAGCATCCTTTAATATAGGTATGGGGTTGTGGAGATTGTTGAGTTCCATTGAAATCATAAAACGATTAATGTTAGACCACCTGGTAATTGTAAGCTTTTTATGGTGGTCTAACATTGATCGGTTCATGATTTCAGTGTTCTTCAATACAATTTATACAAATAAAGCATTCACATTTACCATACTTTCTGAATGCATAGTATTTAAACCAACTTGGTCCTTTTTCAGTTGTGCTACAGTGATATACAAACTCCGATTTTCAAGTTTCATGGATTCCATCTGCTTGGAAAGATTTGTAATTTCATTATTTAATCTTTGATTTACTGCATTTTGTCGATCAATTCGTTTCCTTAAAAAGTATTTTGAAAGATAAAATTTGTTCGGTAAAACAAAAAACTAACCAAATAAAATTATTCATTTGGAAATGATCATTTCGACAAAATATTATTCAAAAGTATGCCCAATTATTCATCTGCTCCAAATGTTTATTTCAAAAATGTGAATAAACTTTTTCTGGCACAGTTTGAGGGACAAGCTTATGTACAGTTTCAGCCGAAGAATATCGCCGCAACTGGACAAAACTGCATTAATAAATGAGAAAGCACTTTTGGCGAGGCTAATTTAAAAAGTGGTAACTAGCTGTTTTAAACATCATGAGGATGAAAATACAACATAATTTATTGCATATTATATATATAATTATTGTACGGTCATTAAGCAAATACTAACCATTTAAAAAAAATAGTGATCATTTTTTTCCGAGTACTTGGATGTATCGCTACACAAATAATGAGTTGTAATTTTATTAGACACAGTGGAAAATTCATCATACATAATACATTCATCCCAAATAGCTCGATGATATGATCACTTCATTTGTTATTAATTTTGTTAATAATCATTCGGCTAGACACATATGCTAACAAAAAGGTACATAACTTTATATAACTAAATTTCTATAATGAAATATATTTTTATTTGTCTGTCTTAGAGGGATTTATCGTTTGAAAATATTCCTTACATTGACTAAACTGGATTCACTGTAATCAAATTTCTCTTGAATGTTACAAAACGATAGCAAGAAATAAATATTATAATGGTGTGTGACTGATGAGAGATTCATATGACCCGTAAAACAATTCAACATACTATTGTTAGAATGGGGGTTTGTGGAGATCGTAGTGATTTTTATTAACTGAATTCAAGAGTTGATGTAAGCTAAACTACCATTGAAAACTTGAAGGCACTGGACGGCCACTTCATCCTAATCTGGGACTCCTCAGCAGTACGCACCCACGATCCCGCATGCAGGACTCGAGCTCACGACCTTCGGTCTCGCGTGCGAACGCCTAACCTCTAGACCATTGAGCGGGAATCCAACAGTATTATTTTTACCTTCAATAGATCCATGATCTTGCGCGACCATTCATCCATTGTCTCGGGTAGATGCCTGTTTCTACTCGACACGGACTGGACTCCTCTGATCACTGCTTCTCACTAGAAATCCAGGAAATCCATCTTGAAGCCAGTCACTAGTGAGCACATGAGACAGGTATATACCTTAGACAATCGATGAATGGTTGCGCAAGATCAACTAATAAAAATTCAGCATACGTTTTCATACGTGACAGGAAATATCTCAAACAAGGAATATAAGCAAAATAAACAATATAAAGGACCATGTTTGAAAAAGAAATTTTTAGTACAGTCTTAGATAACAATCAGAATGAAACCCTTTCAGAACTGATTAAAAATTCATTACAATTGCAATTATTCCAAATTTCCAAAGGAATTCACACCACACATTGAAATCAGCAGAGACCGGTAAAAGTTAGTTTGTAAAACCAAACATACGAATGAAGAAGGCCTTTATGAATAAATTCAGTTCTTTGAATGGACCAATTTGTAAGGACCCTCAAAGTGATATACACAAACTGTAAAGGTTTATATTGACAATCAACCAGTGATGAACACTTAGGTGCCTGGATCAATGAATCACGTTTGTAAATTCACAAACAATGAAAGCATTAAATGTTATTACGAAATAAAATACACTTACTTCAGTACGTTGCATAAATCTTCTAAAAAATCCTTCTGGTCGATTGAAGATGATAAATCTGTTGGACGACATAAACTAAAATAAAAAAATTCTTTCTCAGTATTTATCGCTCGAGTAATAAATAATACATCTACAGGAATGTATCACAACGGTTTTACAAATAGTCAACACCTAATTCTTACTTGGTGTTATAGTCCATTAAAAATCAATGGAATAGTTACGTATCTGATTCGATGAAGTAATTACGTAATCGGTGCAGAAGTCAATTGAGGATATTAAGGATAATGGTAATAAATATTAAGGGCTGAGTTAGAGAATGCTCAATGTAAAAGACTTGTTAGTAAGACAGTAACCTATTCGGAGCTTGTTTCAAACAACGTTATGTTGGAGCAGACTGATTGGTCTATTTTCAACCCTAGAATATTTTTGTTTATATGTACACTGACATTTTGAAACCTATCTTGCTGTTTTGTTTGAAATATATTTGTGCTCTATCCAAGCTGTGTTTTGATTTGGAAACCAGTCGAATAAAGTCAATTGTCCCAATACACTAGGCCGAATAAGGAGACTTAACAAGACTAATCAGTGGCATTTTTTAGCTTCAATACATGATTTGTTTGTCTATTTACTTATAATGATATATGTATATTTCTGATACACATGAGTTTTCCAACACATTTCCACATGTATATATACTTTAGCAAATACAAATTAGAAACCTCACTGATACAGTCTACTTCTAGATTGTAAAAGGATTCACAATTTAATTTTACCATCTTATGAACACTTTCTGAGGTAGTTTGAAAATTAAGGTGACAACTAACGTTCTCACCATTGACTGGTCATTACAGAGAGAATAATAAAATTAGAGTTTACTTCTTCAAAACAAATTAAATATGTATATTTTGTGTGATTATAGTTAAAATATTCTGGAAACAGACAGATCAAAGACGATCGATAAAAATAAGCAAATTATTTTGTTTTTAAAGCAATTCAGTGCAATAGGGGGTCGTTTTCTTAATCTTGTAGTTATTGGTAAATTACAAATCTAGATGGGAACTGTGGGATAATTAGACGGTTTGACTCTACAAACTGTCCAAAACACCATAGTTACAGTTAGTCGTTTACAATGAAGTAATCCATTCCACTTTGAAACACTTACTCCCTCTATCGTCATTTCAATTTACTGGTTGGAGGGTAACTAACTATAAGTAATCCAAATTTAATATTGGTTACCTAAATATTAACCACCAAACTATTTTATGCTTTTCACATATTTGTGTAATGTAGTGAATACTTCTGTAGTGAACAAGAACATGAGTGGGGACAATCGAATGTATTTAAGCACAAATTATAAACTACCTTGCTAAGATCTGATAACCATACAGCAAACAGTTAATTTGCAAAATAACAATCAATTTTCTCAATCTTCACTGCTCCTTTTGTAAATATCAATTCATCTTCTCTAATTTCATTGTTTATGCATTTCCCTACCAATTGCGCTTCATTTCAGTCCTTTCCTTATCAGTCTTCTGCCAAAATACATTCTATGTCTGACCATCACCATATACTACTTATAAGGATATAAGTAGACCACACCACACTTCCACCGAAAGTGTCAGGATTTTACATATTAATGAATGATAGCACGAAAAATCTATGTATTGTGTATGATTGAGGATATAATTGGATGATTTAGATTTCATCTGTACATTTGAGATCATGGCGTACAGTTTTAAATGCACATAGAACAACACTTACTAAAATAGTAATGAAAATATCAAATGTTTTACCAAAATATTCTGTGGAACTGAGACATGATTAGTAAGTAAATCTTGTAACTCGATTGATATAATGGTGGGTGAATTACCTAGATGTCGCTTATCTAATTCCTGCTGCGATCCAGATATTTTTTCAACTTTGATGGTTACCTCTGTATACAAAACTCAGTTTATGATTTCAGACAGTCTAAAATTAAATTCCGAAGCATAATTACGTAGTCCACTAACTAGATAAACAAAACTGCGCTACACAATTTTGATCAAAATACTTATTTGTAAATATGGTCAGTGCTTTTACCAGCTGAAAACTTACAAATTATGTAGGTATACGAAATTAATACACTTAGAAATCGTACCTAAAACATCCTGTTACTAACCATCTTTTTACTGGCAAAGATGTTTTATCTGTTTCACTAAAAAACAACTTGAAAGTTATAACTGAACTTAAAATGGTTTGGATTACCATGTTGTTCGTGTTTTAACTGGAATTAGTTCAGTCTCTTTTTGGCGTACGTGTATCCCGTGTGACTTGCCTCGATACAGTCATTATGACACAAGTTAATATAGAATAGATCAAATTTGACAAATACATCCAGCTGATGAGTCATAAATAAGAAAAGTGGGTCCTGCATTCCACTGCTAGCCACATCTCATCTACTTAACTTAAAAGTTGTGATTTGTAATCACAATCCGACCAATAAAATTTCCGTATGTTCAATATAAGAACAATAACTTTTCAGAGGAACCATGCATTCACACTTTCTTAAATATCAAGACTACTATATCTGTATCGCAATTAAAAAATTGACCCCGAAATGCCCCAAGTTGGCCATGAGTCTTGTGAATGACGCCTAATTCACCTTGAAGGGTGAGCAATTCAGACGATAAGAGAATATCTTTTAGTAAAATATTAACACCTCAAGTATTACGTGTATTAATCCAATGGATTCGTAGAACAGATATATCTTCCCTAAACAGCAAATCCTACTGCTACTCTCCATCTGACATTTGTTTCACAGACATGTCACACTATCCTCATGCATGTCAAAGTTGACTGTCTTAACAAACAACAAGAACGACGCCTTACTGATAACTAATTATACATACATAAAATACCCCTGAACATGTCAAAACAAACACTTACAGCCAAACTTCATCCAGAAACTTACTTTACCACTGAATATAACTTTTCAAGTCTATTCAAGTTAGCCTGTAAATATACGTGGTACGGTATTACGTGTAACTGAAAATAAAAATCAATGGATATTTACTGACTTTCAAGAAAAAGGGCATCGTTCAATAAAGACACCCACAAAATGGCACTGTCAGAGAAAGCTCGCATCAATAGAGGACAGGATTAATAAGGGTGGTTCACACGCGAGCGAGTATTAAAATAGCGATTTATTAATGTATTGTGGATGTGAAAACCTCTATATATATGGGCAGCATCATTTATGAACACGGTGGATCTGATGCAGATGTGAAGACGCGGATCGATAAAACAAGAACAGCATATCCACAATTTAAGAACATTTGGAACTCAAACCAATTGTCAACCAACATCAAGATCAGAATTTTCAATGCAAATGTCAAGACAGTTCTACTCTACCTTGAGAACTACGAAAGCCATCATCCAGAAGATACAAGTATTTATTAACAGTTGTTTACGCAAAATACTTCGGATCCGTTGGCCAGACATTATCAGCAACAACCTACTGTGAGAGAGAACAAACCAGATTTTAGTGGAGGAAGAAATCAGGAAGAAGCACTGGAAGTGAATAGGACATACATTAAGGGAAGCACCCAACTGCGTCACAAGGCAAGCCCTCACATGGAATCCTGAAGGCCAAAGGAAAAGAGGAAGATAAAAGAACACATTACGCCGAGAAATGAGGACAGACATGAGAAGAATGAACAAAAGTTGGATAGAACTAGAGGAGAAGGCCCAGGATAGAGGGGATCGGAGAATGCTGGTCGGCGGCCTATGCTCCATCGGGAGTATTAGGTTTAAGTAAGTAAGTAAGTTGTGGATGTACAAATTCAAATTGTATGCTACTCCCTGTAAACAGTCCGGTATCGGTCTGTTTTCATAATCCCCTACAGACAGTTTAATGCATGATCCTACTCACTTGTACTTTATTTTCTACGGGCTTTTTTTTCCAATACGTTAGGCTATTAGTTTTTTGTAACATCGATGGATTTCCATATGCTAGGATGAGAGGCATCGGTAATTTATCCACAGTTCCTGTGGCACTCTTCAACTGTATTGTCCATTTTGGCGAGATCTACAGAGCAGTTCGGAAAAATGGATTGCTGCGGCCTTCTTCTTTTGCCGTCTTCCGACTCAGATGTTTTCAAAATGATTCGTTAACAAATTAACTTATTTTTCATTTTCTAAGTAGAGCGATGATCCCATTAAACTATCAAATGGAGTTGCACGCTCCTTTGCTCGTGGCTTTGTAGAAGTAAATCAAATAAAATTCTTAATCCAACAAACCAATTAAGTACAGACAACTAGCTAGTGCAGAACAGTTCAAACTTATAAAAACCTTCTGGAAAGAAGTGAGAGACTGTTGAACAGAACAATCGAAGCACAAGATAGTCTGAACACCAAGAAAAACTCAAAACCATTCAACAGGTAGTTCAACACATGTTGACAATGTGTAGTTCAACACATTTATACCGATGACTCAAGTAACTGGACACGAACCCTTTAGAAAAGTGAAAAATCACATGAATAATGAGGACTAAAATCATAATTTTCCTATATCCGCTATTACTTCTAAATTTATATATAGAATGGATATTAAAAAAACTTTTTAAACATTAAAAGACAAACCGGTTTATCCATGTAAGACAGATTATCTTTCAGTATGAAGCAGAAGTCTATAGAATTCAAAGTTGCTAATAAACCGGTTACAACAACTCCTTCGTTGTTTAGAAGCAAAGCACCGGAGTGGTAAAATGTGGTAAATGTACTGGGATTTTTTGTTTCAGGAATTATTGTGTCGGTTTCACAGATTTTTGGAGAACCTTCCAAACTCCCATTTGAATTGGAAGAATTGATAGAATCTATTATAACTTGGAAAAACTCTCCTAGTTGCTGCAAGAAATAAAAATGAAATCCCAATAAAATTACTAAATAACCACATAAAAAGCAACCTAGGTTTTGTAAAGGATAAATCGAGGAGTTACCAGCTGGAAAATTCACTACCGCAATATCTACAGATTGACAACGACGATGTGAAGAGTAGTCAATGAGGACTCGGATTTGTGTCTGTAGTTATGAGGTCTTTTTCACTGTCAAAATATTAGGATATCGAGGACTTAAGAGTCTAATATTTCACTTACCTCACCATACATACTAGCCTGTGGCAATATAAATTGATTGCCAATAAGGAAAACTAAATAAACTTTTGCGAAATTAGTCAGGAACCCTGCAACACATCTGGTTAAACTATTCTCTGAATACACCGAAAAAACGATTTTTCAAAGGCAATACTGAGGTCTTGAGTATCGGATACAAAAACAAGCTGAACGATGAAACTACAAAAGCACTAGATGCCATTTCGTATTGACAACCGTATTTAGAAATCTAGGGTTTATCTTACAAACTAACTAGTGAAAATAGTATCTTTTTTTCGGCAATGAGTCATAACCAGAGTAGTATATGGTATGAATGTAAATTGATTCAAGCTGCTACCGTTTCAGGCTAGAAACGGGAAATAATAGTATCAATGGTAATGGTAAAATAAATATATACGAAATATACTTCGAAAGGAACGAATGAAGTCATGGGAATATATCACTGCTAATAGGCTTGTATCTCTGAAGCTTGACAGAACAGAGCATCAATAAAAAACCGGGCAAACAAAATTACTGTTTTTTTTATTTTGAGCAATATAACTTGGATCGTAAACACATTTTAAATAAATCCAACTGTTTAATAAGAACGTAATTTCTCATGAACCAAACTGGTAAAATGATCCTATTATGATTAAATATTCAACTGAATAAATGGGATCTCTAAAATAACATAGACATTCACATTTTAAACACAACACTGCTATGTTCAGCGCTTAAATCGGGTTGGCAAATACGTAGGATACACCTACGTCAGCCGGAAAACCCTAATTCTAAACCAATGGCATATATTGGTCTAGGATTCTAAAAGAGGAAATTTGCATTGAAATGGCTACCATTGGACTGCACCCCACTATATTCCCTTATTGACTTGTAAATTATAACTTAAAATTTAGACGAGTGTCACCCTAAGAAGACTATCTGCTTAACCTTGGTTACCTAGGTAGTATCCCGGACCAGAAGAAATCATGATGATGATTACTAACGAAAAAGATGTTCATGTTCGCTCACACTATCCATACAACACTCGCTTACTTATCTAAACAAATAAATACTGAGAAAAATTGGTATCAAAATAATAATATATTATAAGAACAAAGCAGCGAATTCTTGGAGAGAAGTGAAGAGAGAATCAGACCAAGAAAACAATTAAATGAGCCAAAATAAATCGCTTTCATTGTCTGTGAAAGACAGCTAACATTTAGTGGCAACACCATGTTAGTAGTGAGGAAGTTCGGCAGTGTGTGTTCGGGCACAGTGACGACGACTGACTTGGTGTCACTGCTTTTTTATTTATTTGAACACATAAACATTGGTACAAGAGGGCACCAAATACATATGCGCTACACAAATATCATTGATTTGTGTGATAGCTGTGATACTGCCCGCGTACCTGAATTGAAGCAGGGATGTCACTGCTTAGAGACACCGACTACGGTGGCTCAAACGTAATCACAACAACCTCCACATCCTGATCTGTTTTCTGACGTTGGGATTGGTTGGAAAAAGTGGAAAGGTAGTCAGTTTATGACATGGAACTGTCAAACGAAAGAAAGCTTCATGGGAGTATCACCTGATGGTCCATCACGACTACCTCTAGTTGGGCTCTCAGAGACAGTACAACTCAACAACTTCTGACGTTATCAGACACAGCTCATAAAAGGAGCCACTGGAGATCCTGCTATCGTTTTCTATTACATTGTCCAATAAAAATGAAAGGAACCCTCTTAACTGAAAAAATCCTTTTGGGCTGTTATCTAACTGAACTGCATCTCCCATTACATACTATTCTTTACTTATTATTATTCTTTAATTTGTCAATAACTTTACTCTCGTTCCTTTGTAGTGCCGCGATTCGTTAATCGTTCGTTTCGATAACCGATATAATTCTAATCTTAACGGCGCGTAAAATCAGAAGACAAAGGATAGCAGCAACTACAGTTTATTGTCGAATAACTCAGGTTCGAAAGCTAACAACACCTGAGCGAATATGAACGAGCGAGTGAGCGGCAAGCGAGAGAGCGAGGCGAAAGATGATGCGTATTGGAGATGGCTGGGAAGCCAACTCGAGAGCGAAGCGAAAACAATGCGTATTGGAGATTGGCTGTGAAGCCAACTCGATTTAAGCAAGCGTTAGTCAACATTTATAGTCAGGCAAAAATGAGTGACAGACATATGATGAATAAGATACGAAGTGTGTACACATATACGCTCATATAAAAAGTACTCAAGGTTAATAAGCAAATGATTAACAAGATCAAAAGATGACTCAATGTACAGGTGAATTGGCTTGGCCAGCAACTAGAATAAAGTATATGGGCTTAACATAACAACCGATACTACATAGCCCCCTTGTAGAAAATAGCACATTTATAAAAAAAATGTCTATTTTCGAAAAATAACACTGAAGCGGTATGTGGATAACGTCAAAATGTGGGAAAAAAATGGTGCAATACCTGATAAATTACAGTGTCAAGTGGGGTGAGCGTATTAAACGAAAGTGTCATACTTATGTAAAAATGTACATGAATATTGTCAAGATGCGGACAAAAATTGAAATGCTAGCATGTGATTATGAGTAAATTAGTAAGCGTACAAAAAATTTTAACATGCATTTATGTAGTGACTGTCCGAATGATAAAATAACATGTTCATATGCGCGAATCGAAATATCGTGAAAATAGAGTATAACAGTAATTGGTCTGTGGTGCTGACTGAATATGAGGATAAAGAACAGCGAAATATGTCCCGATAAGCCGCAGTAAAGTAAATAGCGTCGATCAGCGATTAGTAGATTCGAATTTACATGCCTGGATTTCATGTGGGATAAAAAATAATCCAGCCGTAGGATGATGACTGAATCAACGGTTGATATTCGTTGCTGTACTGCTATTGATAATGATAATAAAATGCGAAGTCAGTGTACGTTGTCGTTTGCGTTGAGTTATCGCTAAATATGTATTAGTAGAATGACCAGAGGAACAGGATAGTGACTGATGAAACGAGATATGCGGAGTCGTATTCCTTTTTGGTCATGAAGCCTAGCGTGGTTTGTGTAGTTAGAGGGATATGTGCTCAACCTCGTTTGTTACGAAACCGTTTTAAGGCGTAATAAAAATACCAATACATATGATTATCGATGACAGTGAGTGAGACTGACTTGAATGAGACGAACAAGAGTGTATCTTTGAGAGACCAGCTCTAAACTCTATGTTCTTGTATACCATGCAATAGAAATAGAATACTAATTGCAGTAATCGAATAGTGTTTATGGGTAACGGATGATGCAGCATTCAGAATAGATAATATGAACATAATCATTAATAATCGGCTGTTAATGCGGCGTTGAATATTTGATTTGTGTATAGACATTAAAGTAGGGATTATCGTGAAATAAAAATTGCGGAAGTTCGGTTCAGGTTGTCGCTGAGAATGTAGGGGACGACGGTTGCTGCGTACCAATGAAATGAATGAACATTAGTTGCATCGAGAACATAAGTTCCTACTATCGGGAGTGTGACTCCAAACTTATGTCTATGAAAGAGTGTAATATTAGGCCGAAAATGACATGAAAAAAATTGGAACGAACTCACTTGAATCAGGAAAATTGTACGTCATTGGATAATAAAAATAATCCAGTGAGTTTCGAATATCATAACGTGTAATGTCCATATCATTATAATTTGTTTGATCAGTGATTCGACAGCGTAAGTGCCATAGTTTAACGTTAATACGAACAAAAATAATAATCCCACGTTAGATGAAGATATGACATTATTGTAATAATGAGCATATGATGATTATTCGGATCATAACGAAATATGTCGTTGGCGGTTCCATTTTTGATTTGTGTTCGCTCGTTGCGGTCGCCAATTATGTAGTGAGTTCGTACACAGAGGTTGTCGATTCTGGTCCGTGTTCGTTCGTCGAGGCATCCAATTCTGTTGCGTCGTGCTCGTTCGGCGAGGTATCCAATTCTGTAGCGTCGTGCTCGTACGGCGAGGTATCCAATTCTGTAGCGTCGTGCTCGTACGGCGAGGCAACCAATTATATTGCGTCGTGCTCGTTCGGCGAGGCCTCCAATTCTGTAGTGCCGCGATTCGTTAATCGTTCGTTTCGATAACCGATATAATTCTAATCTTAACGGCGCGTAAAATCAGAAGACAAAGGATAGCAGCAACTACAGTTTATTGTCGAATAACTCAGGTTCGAAAGCTAACAACACCTGAGCGAATATGAACGAGCGAGTGAGCGGCAAGCGAGAGAGCGAGGCGAAAGATGATGCGTATTGGAGATGGCTGGGAAGCCAACTCGAGAGCGAAGCGAAAACAATGCGTATTGGAGATTGGCTGTGAAGCCAACTCGATTTAAGCAAGCGTTAGTCAACATTTATAGTCAGGCAAAAATGAGTGACAGACATATGATGAATAAGATACGAAGTGTGTACACATATACGCTCATATAAAAAGTACTCAAGGTTAATAAGCAAATGATTAACAAGATCAAAAGATGACTCAATGTACAGGTGAATTGGCTTGGCCAGCAACTAGAATAAAGTATATGGGCTTAACATAACAACCGATACTACACCTTCCTTTACTTTAAGAAAATATCAGTTCCTTATTTATGTGATATGTATTTATCATCGAGTTCATTTTTGCCATTTTGTTTTAAAGGAATAAATATCAGTAAACATACGCATACATATTGACGCAGGCCAGTCCTGGAGTAACAATTTACATTTAGATGAGGAGAAGCGCATCCCAAACATCCCGGCATTATTACTCAGTTCTAACAGAAGACTCTACATTTTGTCAGCGTCTTTACCAAACAGGACTATGTCATCTGAGTATTCTAAGTCGATTAGCGGACCTCCTGGTACGAGGTCAATTCCTGAAAATTCAGTCGAGAATGTAATTTCCAGCAATAGGTCTATAATGAAGTTAAATAAGAATGGTGATAGTGGACAGCCTTGTCGGACACCATTTGAGGTTGTAAAAGCAGATGACAGTTCACCATAAGCACTCACTCGACTGGTAGTGTTCGAGTAAAGAGCCCTCACAAGGTTTATGTACTTATGAGGTACACCTTTCAATGACAGACACTGCCACAGAACCTCTCGGTCTACAGAGTCAAATGCTGCTTTTAAGTCAAGAAAAACTATCATTGTCGGACGCCAATAAGCATGCCTGTGTTCTACAGTTTGACGAATGGTGAATATGTGGTCGATGCAGCCACGACCACGTCTGAAGCCAGCCTGATTTCTTCGTGTTCGCAGTTCACGAGTCTTAGTTAGGCGCCCCATAATTATGGAGGTTAGTATTTCTGATGCTATGTTAGTCAAAATAATCCCTCTATGGTTATCACAGGATGATTTTGGCCCCTTCTTATATATTGGGACAATAAGTGATTATGAACAGTCAGATGGGATTACTTCTAACTCCCAGATTTTAGCCAAAATATTAGTCAACCTAATTGCTAAAATTGGACCACCATATTTAAAGACATCTGGAGCTAATCCATCTGAACCAGTTGCTCTTCCTCGTTTCAGATTAGTTATAGCCTTTTGAACTTCAGGTAGGGTCGGGGGGCCATGAGGAACGGTTGTTCCAGCCAGTATAGCTCGATTGGTTCATCGCGATAGGCAAACCCGACCACCACGTCAAGGTAGCAGCAATGGTTGGCAAAAAAGCCGCACGGGTTATTTTTTTCTCATATTCGAGTTCTCATGTGTAGAAAACTTTAGACATTACGTTATGTTTCACCTGCAGCTGATCTTTTTTTTATATTCATCGTTTATTACTGTAAAATAATAGTTACGGCATATCAGCCAATAAGTTTGCTTACCGCTTATGAAGACTTGTGAAATCCTCCATTCTTAGCGCTTCTGTTAGGTAATTTTACAAAGTTCGATTGGTCATGAAATCTGGTTTAAAGTATATACGTTTTCCACTTCTTTTATGCTTCCTACTTGATATATTAATATAGTTCTCCTTACTTTGTCTTTTATCACCACTAGCGAAGTAGTCGAACGCGTCGACAACTTCACTTATCTTGGAAGTCTGATCAGCCCTAATGGGTTGGTGTCTGACGAAACCTCTGCACAAATTCAAAAAGCTCGTTCGGCTTTTGCCAACTTACGTCACCTATGACGAAGACGAGATATCCGTCTATCAACTACGGAACGAGGATACTGCGCAGCAGTCCGTTTTGTTTTACTTTACGGCTGTGAAACATGGCCATTGAGAGTAGAAGATACTCGTAAGTTACTAGTTTTTGCCAACAAATGCCTTATAAATATTGCTCGCATCTGCTGGGATAACCGGGTAAGTAATAGTGAGGTTAGACACAGGGTATTAGGAAATGATGGTAAATCAGTTGATGAGGTCACGAATCTTCATCGACTGAGATGGTTGGGACACGTGTTACGTATGTCTGAACACTGATTACCACGACGCGCTATGCTGACTAGTATTGGGGATGGTTGGAAGAAAGTTAGGGGCGGCCAAACCAAAACGTGGCATCAGAGCTTGAAGTCATTAACTTCTAGTCTGAGCCATGTTGGTAGATGCAGACCACTTGGTTGGGGTCCGCGCAACCATCGTAACCAATGGTTGGAGACTCTAGATGACATGGCTCAGAATCGATCACAATTACGTAGGTGTATACAATCTTTATCTTCCCTTAAACCTTGAGATTAAAATTGCTTCATATCTTTTTTTCTTCCTGTACTATATCCTTATATACAACCTATCTTTTATATATTACCACCACTAAATTAACTACTGCTATGAATTCGGTGTTCATCTTGTGCGAACGAGGTATGGCAACTTGGACCGATGCGTGTGTGCCTGGTCCTACGTTGTAGCTGACTGATTGGCTGTTTACTCTTTTAGAATAAGATTATTGTATAAAATAAATTCGGATAAAGCAAATCCGATTTGACAACTTATTACATTTAAAACACCAAAAAACGCAGGAACTACCTTCCTCATTAAAGCCTGCCTTAACCAAACGCGAGAGCGACCTAGTCCAGTCCGTATTTCAGTCATTGTGTCGACAGTTTTACTTATAGAATCTGTGGTCTTTGACAATTTTTCTGCTTCTAATAAAACGGGCCAAGGATTTGGATGTGACGAGTTTTTCATAAAAATATTTGCAGTGGAAACGGCATGGTCACATGCTCTTCGGATGACAGTTGTCGCACTCTTCATTAATTCTTTTGATGAAGTTCTTTGATTGAAGTCATTAAAAGAATCAGGCGTTGTGGATTCTCGACGTAAACCATGACAGAGACAGTGTTCAACAACAGAAAGCAACCGCCAGACAATATTTGAAACATCTTCACCATGAACAGTTCTAGATTCACCCCAGATGTTTTCATCAAGAAAAACCTGCTGTTGATCGAATGTAAGCCGAATTAGATCGCGTACAACAAGTTTGACGATAGACAAGAGGTTTGAACGCTCAGTCTCCATTTTCTAAAACTTTGAAACAGCTAAAAGTAAATGTTCACTTGAAATCTAATCATGATAACCAAAAACGTTCATGAATAAATATAAAACATGAATTTTGAAGGGCTTCATTTGCATTATGATGCAAAAATTTACTAAACGTATTTATTATTTATCGATATTATGCTTAAATGAGATCATCGATTCTTGTGAAACGATGGAAAAAAAATCGGATCACCGAGCGTCATCATAATCACTAAGTTCAAAAGCTCCATAATCGTACCAGTTATTTATTTTTAAACATCTATTTCGTAATACATTACCATTTTATTATTTAGTTTGTTCCAAATGGCTCACTCTGCAAAGTATATAGGATAATTTACCTATACCAAAAGTAAGTAGTCAGTAAAACATCAAACAAAAATCTTCAAAAAATCTTGAGTTTTTTTTTTCGTGAATCAGACAAATTTGTCAACCATCAAGTTTCAGAGCGAGTTTGAATGGATGATAAACAACTTTTAGCGTAATTTTAAGTCTTAAAGATGTTAAAAGTTAAAACAAAATTGCAAAACTCTCAACGGGCTGGTTTATGAAATTTAATATTGTTCAACATCAATAGGGAATCAGCCTTTTTGAGTTATTACAACAGCTAAAACCGATAGTTGGAGTGCACGAATTAGAGTGCTGAGGAAATCTTAAAATACAAAAGGGGTGTTTAGAACGCGACGAACGTAGAATGACAAATGGTAACCGGCTTTAAGAAGCCTGTGGATATTGCATTACGAGTCTTTCAGTAGCCTGGCTTACTTATGAAACGGTTATTCCCTCAATATTTTGACTCAACGAGCGAAAATCGCGGGTGAAATGTTACTAGCAGCACCAACAAAAATAAGTAATTCTCACAATCTAACAGATGCACAGACCTAGTAAGCACCTCGTCCCCTATTCTAAAACCAACTAATTTTCAAATTTCGGGTACTGAGTAACTGAACTGTACAGATCACTTAATACAGTTAACCACCCCCTAAAATTGGACCACTTGTTATATTTTCTACTTTTTGTGAAGATTGAAACTTTACCACAAAGAGCTAGGAAGTCGTGTAATATTTGGTCGTTGATAGGTTTGGGTTTGGCTTGAAGGTGTGCTGACATTAAACTGCTTCGCTGTTAAATTTGTGTGCATCAACCAGAGAGACAATAGCGTGGTAAGAGAACAGAGAATAATGGGATTGTAAATCTAATCAAAGCACGTGCGTTCATTTTATAGGATTCAGTGGATTTACTAAAACGGTAGACAGCAAACAGTAATAAAGAAGCACTGACTCAGAGCCAACTATCAATCAGGAATAGTACAGGCAGAATAGAACCCTGAACATAAACAGAAGCTAATCCTAGAGTTTCCTCTCATGAAAGATTACCAAACTTATGAATAATTCACTTGCATGCATCATCCTAGACATTCTTTTGCTTAAATACGTCGGTTGATTTCTATCAACTCAACGTTTACCAACCCTAATAGAGCAAATATATGACTTACCAATAGTTTTAATAAAACTGATTTTACTTTTTATTGGTTTTTCTGATAATTAATAGTGTCAGCTTACATTAATAAGTGTTCACTCAGTTATATGTCCTTCTAAACTTGGTTTATAAGTTCATTCGTTCACTTAATTTAGGCACATTAATAATCACGAGTTAATTTACTGAAATGTCTCAAGAGAGCCCACCCATTTGAAGCCATGTAGTATAGCTACTGGTTATTCTGACCCGTTGATAACTTCAACCAGAATATGAGTAATAACTAAGTAACTGTAGAGCTGAGTGAAAATGAGATTCAGTAGCGTAGAAGTTATCTAACAACTTACACAATCATATACAATTATCAATTGTCGCAGACACCGGCCTTCGATGATTGATAGTAAAGTGACGTTTCGAATTACCTCTGAAAAACTTAATAAATGACCTTTCAAATGGTTCCAACGGTTGTGGAAGTATTAGAACTGGCTTTTCATTGTCGAGCTTTCATGTCTAACAGTAATGGACTATCGATACGGATGGAAAAGCTCTAAATATATTTGACAAGCAAAAGAGAAATATGGATAGATTGAGTAAAACACTATCATGAGTCCTTAAAAGTATGTCAAGTTTCCTTGTGAAAAACCCTTGAGTTGCTTGGACCACCTCAGCCGGTAGCGAACTCCAGCATTTGGCTATTTGTAGCGAATGGAAAATGTGTCTACATTTCAGTTTACTCAGTTGTGCCTTTACATTTTGTGTTGGAGTTCAATTTAGGCAGGTATTTTGGCGCATATCCATGTCCGATTACAGTAAATTACCATATACACTGCACACCAATGTGACAGGAAACAAATTTTCAAAATAAATAGTTCTTTAATTCTTCAATATTTGGTGCTGATCTAATTAGTTACACTGGATACACCCTAGCTGAAGGAAGTCAGTAACGTATCCGCACCAGATCACGAGTGAGCTCTCCGTGCTAAGTATCTATTGTAACTGCTTCCCAGCTTAGATCAAACGCTTCCCAGCGTATCGGCAGCCTCCCAAATGTATCTTTGAACTTATTCATCTGTGAAATATGATATGGCTGAATTAGTATCCTTTAATTATAAAGGTGTTACGAACAAAAGCGTTGTCGATCTCTGAACATCTGTAGCATCTCGGCGCGCTATTTAAAAGGGACAGTGGTATTTTTCCTCGCTGAGTAAATTCTATTGTTTTGATTGTTAATAACGTATCAAGACTACTGTTAATACTTTGATTAAATTTCTTTCAGTTAAAGTATTCGATTAGAGTACCATTTTCGGTTTCTAAAGTAGTTTATCGTCGGTACTTTAAAGTACTTTGTTTTTCTACTGTGTCTGTTAGTACTTTGGTCCTAACTATTCACAGTTTTCCACATTTTTGGTAGAAACTCTCGGGGTATTATTGTGTCTATTTCTTTTTTTTAAAGGACCTCAAATGATTGGAAAATGCAATAAAAGCAATTGCCAGCGTCCAGGCTGTCGATATCCCGTTGACAGCGGCATGCAGTGCGATGAGCGCAAAGGCTGGTA
Organism: Schistosoma mansoni; assembly: GCF_000237925.1. Classification (NCBI taxonomy): domain Eukaryota; kingdom Metazoa; phylum Platyhelminthes; class Trematoda; order Strigeidida; family Schistosomatidae; genus Schistosoma; species Schistosoma mansoni. The sequence continues at coordinate 23,732,268 of NC_031502.1, read as the reverse complement.
CCACGAAATCTGCACAAATCTAAAGCCTGCGGTTTTGAAACGGTTCAGTAAGAATGGTTGCGTATAGCTCTGTCGACAGTGCTGTCTGGATGCAAATAGCTTGTTAACCGAGGCCATCTCAATGGTCAATTCTGAGAAAAAGTGTCTTGGCAAACGCGGTCGAGGCACGTCGGACAGAACTCGATCTGTCGATACACAGATTGGTGCGGGGCAATCACAGCGCAAGACATGACTCGACCTCCCAAATCGTCGGCAATCCTCCGGAATCACATAGTATGCCTGACGCGACTATGGTCACTACTCCAACCAACATCGACGATTGGCTACAGGTTGTAAGCACAGAAAAACGACGTAAAAGCGAATCATGCCCCCCACCGAAGACTGATCACAGTGACAGATCAGTTATTTTTCATAGAATCAAAGAGAGTGAAAGCTCTGAACAGAAAGCTCGTTTTGAGCATGACATTGTGTTGATAAAACACCTAATCAATCAAGTTATGCCTCAAAATATCTCCGAAGTCACCTTGCTAAAGGTGTATAGACTAAGTAGCCTGACAAATTTGAAGCCAAATCATTTCGGATTGCTTAAAGCAGTATTCAAATCTCCAAATGAACGCAATCTAATTTCACAAAATGGACATTAATTGAAAGGTTCAGGAGTTTATCTCCGTAAGGACTTACCGCTTGCGGACCGTGTAAAATGACGGGAATCCGAAAAAGAACAACACCTTAGATTAGATGCTGGCGAAAAAGACCTAAAACTTGTAGATTTTCGGGTTCTGAGGCTTCGAAAATAACACATTAAAAATGGCGTTTTTAACTGACCGATTATACTTTTGCCGTATTACTTCCTGTTATTAATAGCTTCGAACTTTACTTGCATCCACTCACAATTTGATCATGCCATGAAAATGACGTGCTTCTTGTAACATATTGTTATTAGAAAATAAATTGTTGTCAGCTGTTGGTAATCCAAAACTTAGACGTGTAAGAGGTGCGTTTGATGTTCTAATGCTTGTTATGAATCTTTAACCAGAAGTTGTTCGTCCTTGTAATTGATTAAACTGTGTTGGTATGAATAACCATATTGGCAGTAGAATACCAGCGTTTTCTGTGAAAATTTTAAGGGGATGAAGTTTATGCAGTGGTTTATGTAATAGCAAGTATTTAGAACCATAGATACCTTGTTCTTGATGGATTATATAGATGATGTCTGCAATCTCTTCACCACGGATAGACCGTTTCCTCACACAACTATAACAGAGCAATCCATTTATTTATTCCTCACTAACCCACCCATTTTATAATGTCGTTTTACTATCAATCTGACTTCAATGTACACTGGTTTTTAACTTGAGGATACGGCTGGTATTCTAACTTTACAATTAGCTACCAGTAGCACCTTCTATAATCGAAACCCTTTTGGCCAAATAGAAATCAGAAGTCAGACGAGAAGAGGTAGGAAAGATATATTTGATACGTTACCAATATATCGAGAGGCGTTCGTTCTTAGCTGACTATTGAAACGTAGGAGCTGTGTCCCACGCCGAGTTGAAACGTGATCTGGTACGGATGCATGACCGAAAGCCTTCAGTTAAACAAGTCCACTTAAACAAAAGTGGTCAGCATCCAATGTCGAACACTTAATGAGCTATTGATTTTGGGGAATTATTTACAGTTACAGATCACTACCCCCCCCCCCTAGTGAGGTAGTGATGACCCTAAGACGTGACCAGCCAGAAGTTTAAACCCAACGAGTTTGTCGTTGGTAAACACTCTTCTGATAGCTTGCTTCGTTTAGCAGCGTCTGGTCGTCTTTCCTTAAACTAAGGGACCGTGAGGTACAACATAACAATAAAGAAATAAAATACAATGAAAATTTCAGTTCCTTGGGAAAACTTCGCCATTCTTTTCCAGCCGTCCTGGAAAAGAGAAAAAATAGAACGTTTGAGTGCATGTCGAAAATACACGTATTTGCGTAAGGACACAAAATGAGCGGGGAAAAAAATAAATAAACTAATACACTTGTAAACAGCGTAAAAGCGATCGGAAAAAAAAATGTTTTTTTTTGGTTTTTTTATATATATAAAAAAAATATAAATACGCTCATAAGTATGAAAATGTTTTGTCTTTTTTTAATATATAAAAAAATAGCATATTAAAAAAATTATTTTTTATAATAAACAATGAAAAGGGAATTCCAGATGAAGTTTGTGTCCTACGTGCAATAGTCGTTTAGATGTTCTGGAAATCTTACTCTCCTTCCAGAATGCGTTGTTTTAAGTTTATTTTCCGATGTTGACGAAGTATCCAGGTGTGTGTCGGCTGTCTTATGGGGTACTGCAAGTGTAGGAGCCATATCGTTCGATTGTACCGAAGGAAGTTCGACGTAGCTAGGGTTTCCTTCTAAGTACGCTGCTTTTAGGCGATCGATACTGATGCTATCGTTCGTGCTGTTCTTATCGACTACACAGTACTTAGGTTCACGTTGAAGAACTTTGAAGGGTCCTTCGTATGCTGATTCGAGAGGTCGTCGATGTGAGTCTCGACGAACGAAGACGTGTGTACTATGTCGTAAGTCAGGTTGAACGAAAACATCAGTTGATTGAGGTCGAGTGTGAGCAGGTTTAACTGAACGCATTGCGTTTGTAAGCCTACTCGTGTAAGAGTTTAGATACATGTTCAATGAAGAAGCTGAAGGATCCACGAATTCTCCTGGGGGTCGGAGTGTCGTTTCATAAACGAGTTGAGATGCAGTGTATCCAATGTCAGCCTTGACTGCATTGCGGATACCTAGCAAGACGATTGGAAGAGCGTCTGTTCACTGTGAAACGTTTGCAGCTGATAATGAAGCTTTTAGTTGCCGATGAAAACGTTCTACCAACCCGTTTGCTTGTGGGTGGTATGCTGTCGTTCGGAAGCGCGTGATTCCTAATAGTGAGGTCAGACAACGGAAAAGTCCAGATTCGAACTGGAGTCCGCGGTCTGTAGTGATTGTGGAAGGGCAGCCGAAATTTGCTACCCATCGTTCTACGAAAGCGCGAGCCACTGTTTCAGCAGTAATGTCCTTAATAGGTACTGCTTCTGGCCATCGAGTGAAACGGTGTACGCATGTTAAGAGATATGAGTATCCGTTCGAATCGGGTAAGGGTCCTACCAAATCTAGATGAACGTGGTCGAAACGAGCGTCAGGGGTTTTGAAAGAGCCTCAGGGACATTTGTTGTGCCTTATGACCTTAGATTTCTGACAGCTTACACAGGAGCGTGCCCACCCCCTCACGTCTTTATTCATACCAGGCCAGCAAAACCGTTCGGCTATAAGTTTGACTGTTGCACGAGCACCTGGATGAGAAAGATTGTACAACGTATTGAAGACGTTGCGTCGATAATGTTTTGGAACGATTGGACGATCCCTACCTGTAGATGTGTCGCAAAGTAAGGTTTCCTTACCTGTCCCCATCTGCTTAATACTTAGTTTAAGAGTTGTCGATGATAACTCGTGCTGAGGATCAATGTCTTCTTTTTGAAGCTGAGCGAGTTTAAGAAAGTCGATTCCCTGGAAACTGTTCAAGGAACTTGTTCGAGACTAGGCGTCTGCGACTACATTGTTTGCTCCAGAAATATGTTGTATGTCTGAAGTAAACTGCGAAATGTAGTCGAGTTGTCGAGACTCTCGCGGTGAGTACTTGTCTGAAGATGAAATTAAAGAGAAGAGAAGAGGTATGTGATCGGTAAAAAGTGTGAATTCTTTTCCTTTGATGGAATGTTGGAAATGCCGTACAGCACAATACATAGCTAGGAGTTCCCTACCGAACGTGCTGTACCTAGATTCCGCGTCTAGCAACCGTCTCGAGAAAAATCCTAAAGGTTGCCAAGAGTTGTTAACCCATTGTTATAAGACTCCTCCGATTGCTGAGTCGGATGGGTGTACGGCGATACTAATGGGTGTTTGAGTGTCCTGATGCGCAAGCAGGGTTGCCTTTGCGATATGTTCCTTAACTGTGGAGAATGCTTTACGAGCAGTGTCGTCTAGAATAACTGACTTTGCATTTCCACGAAGTTGGTCGGTTAACGGTTTCATAAGAGATGGGCATTTAGGTATGAACCGTCTGTAGAAACTTACAAGGCTGTTAAAAGTTCGCAACTGCTTGATAGTGGACGGTTCTGGGTAATCCAGAATGACCGCCACTTTGCTTCTAAGGGGTCGGATGCCTTGAGCATCAATAGTGTGTCCTAAGAAGTCTGAAGAGTTTGTTCCGATTTGGCATTTCTGAATGTTTACAGTAATGCCATGCCTTTGGAGTCGATCGAAAACAATGTCCAGATGTTTGAGATGTGATTCTCTGTCCGGACTTGCTATGAGGTAGTCATCAACATACGCATGTACGAAGTTCAGACCTCGGAAGACGTCGTCTATGAACCTTTGGAAGGTTTTAGGGGCATTTCTTGGTCCGAAAGGCATTCGTAAGAATTCGTAGAGACCGAAAGGAGTGATGATGGCGGTTTTAGAAATGTCGTCGGTTGCCATCGGTATTTGGTTATAAGCCCTAACTAAGTCGATTTTCGAAAAGACAGTTGTACCTTTCAAGGTAGCTGGCAAATCGTGATTATGAGGCAACGGGTAACGATCGGGAATGGTTTTAGCATTCAGACGCCGATAATCACCAGTTGGCCGCCAATCATTGCTGTCCTTTTTAGGGACCATGTGCAATGGGGATGACCATGGACTATTTGATGGTCGAATTATCCCTAAGTCTATCATATGGTCGAATTCGTTTTTGGCCAACCTAAGCTTTTCGGGAGCGAGTCGGCGGGCTTTCGAGAATACAGGTGATCCTGTAGTCGAGATGTGATGTGTAACATCGCTGGTTACACAAGGCAATTTCGATTGCGGTTGGTATATCCCTGAGTATTTGTCCAGTAATGATTGATACAACGGGTCTATGGTGTGCTTAATCGTGACTGCGGATAACCTGCAACCAGAACAAGGAGTTACGCAAACAGATAACTTAGTGTTTCCGTCTATTAACTTTCTTGAGCGAGTGTCGATGGGTAGGTTGTGGTATTGTAACAGGTCTAGACCAATGATTGGCATAGAGACGTCTGCAACAATGAAAATCCAGTGTATGGGTTTGCGTAAACCCACGTTAAGGTAGACCTACCTTTTACCGTACGTAGCGATCGGCTTTCCGTTTGCCGCCTGTAAACTTAAAACAGACTCGCGAAGTCTGTCGTCGGGATTTGCTGGAAGAACTCTAACTTCTGCGCCGGTGTCGATGAGGTAGCGAACTCTCATAGTCACATCCGTGACGTATAACAGACGGCTGTGTTCGCCGGCTACGGTTGCCGTTAACGCGTGCCGGCTTGAAAGTTTCCCAAAATCTTATTCGTGTCAGTCGCCTTAGACTTCGGATGATTGCAAGGCTTCCTGCAATTTCTAGAGGATTTACCATACTGGTTGTGATACTAGCACCAGTCGGGGTTGTCTGTCTCTCGTGATCGAGAGACAGACCGCTTACGTGAAACGCTCCTACGTGGGAACTTTGACCGACTACGATCATGACGAAATCGAAGATAGCGTGTCAGTGTATGACATAATTCCGAGATGTCATTCGGGGTCGTTTGAGGTTTTTCTTTGACTGAAAAGACCTCGGCCTTAGTAGACTTTGTGATTTCTAAGATGCGGTCGGCAGATGCAGCCAGCTCGTCTACGGCGTTGTTTTGAAATGAGGCGAGAACTGCTTGCACGAGTTGAGGAAGTTTAGACAAGAAAAGTTGTCGGAATAGGCCATCATCGAAAGTTCGTTGGCCGATAACCTCTCTCATTTTTAGCAACATGTCTGTCGCAGAACCATGTTGCAGGTCGATATTGTTAAGGAGTTGGTCTAACCGTTGTCGATCAGTTAGGTCTCCGCGTTTTAAAATCGACCGTTTGAGAGTTTCGTAAGGTTCCGGAACATCACTAGTGAACATACTAGGTGTTACGTGCCTATTAAACTCGCTCAGTAACGCCTTAACTACCGCGAGGAATCGTGTGCGCGAGTCCGTGATTCCGTGCATGCAAAAATCAGCTTCTGCGTAGCAGAATCAGGACTCGATATTGTCGGGCCAAAATGGCGTTAACTGAATCGAAGTTGGGGGAATATATTTTAACTCTGAAACCTTAAGTGAGTGTTCCGTCATAGTAATATAGATAACGAAAAATGTCTAATTAAAATATGTCCGGAAAAACTCGCGAAAAAAAGTATATTACAATATATAAAGTTCAAATAAAGAATAACAATGAATAATAATATTCCGAAAAGAAACAAACTTACAGTTTATTTTCTTGGTGTACCAGATCACGTCGGGCTCACCACTGAGGATACGGCTGGTATTCTAACTTTACAATTAGCTACCAGTAGCACCTTCTATAATCGAAACCCTTTTGGCCAAATAGAAATCAGAAGTCAGACGAGAAGAGGTAGGAAAGATATATTTGATACGTTACCAATATATCGAGAGGCGTTCGTTCTTAGCTGACTATTGAAACGTAGGAGCTGTGTCCCACGCCGAGTTGAAACGTGATCTGGTACGGATGCATGACCGAAAGCCTTCAGTTAAACAAGTCCACTTAAACAAAAGTGGTCAGCATCCAATGTCGAACACTTAATGAGCTATTGATTTTGGGGAATTATTTACAGCTACAAACTAGTCAGGTATGTCATTCCAGATCAATAAATTCTGCAACCCACTTGACATTGACGACCTAGTAATATTAGAAGACAGAAGTCATTTCAAGTGCTCAAATTAGCTAGTCGAAGTTGAAGCACAACTAATTAGAGAAATTTTCGGAAAATTCTTAACCCGTTATTAGATATATAAACGAAATGTTGGGTATATGTGTACAGACACAAAGATGTGTCAGTAAGGAACACAATAAATATGACCTTGGTAGTTCAAAATGGAATTTAGGACGTGGCGCTACCGAATTATAATCTCGATTTCAACTTAATCGTAAATAGCAAAAAACTATGTCAGCCTTATTCACTGATCAACTCAGGACTCAGATACTCCTTGTTCCAGAGCAAAGCGCAATCCAGACATCTATGTTACACCGACTTCTGAGCTGTATAAGACAAATTCATTAACAATAAACAACCTATTTTATCTAACAAATTTTGTGTTTGTTTCTAGAATGCTGAAAATTTATTTTATTTAGCGTTCCTACTAAAAATAAAATTTGATTGTAATCTAACCTAAGTGATCCAACACTTCATAATCTTAAAGGTTGATTTCAACTTGGACTGCAAAATTTTACGAACTAAGAGAGGACTTGATGCATTGTGAAAGCTAAGGCTTATACTAACCATAATCTATTTCCTCACGATACAAAATAATTCATTCTTTAGATCTATTATTGCAGCCTAATTTACTGAGTCGTCTTGGGAGAATATTTGTAACTCAGTATCAGAGAGAAAATATTTTCATTATAAATTCACTCTACAAACTTCTGTACAAGAAGATTTATAAGAATCTAAGACTCTGTAACAATCTATTTGTGTAAAATATTTGCCATTATTGTTTCAATCCTTTGACTTTGATTTAAAAATACTTTTGACAATGATTATACCTCATTGCCTTAATGAAATCATAGTGGTTTTAATTAAATAGATATTGTTCACAGGTAAACTCATTAAACTTTCCATGTTGAAGACTCATGCCGTTACACTACCTTACTTTACGTTATCGATGAGTTCGCTTAACATAAGAATCCATTAATAAGGGAGCAAGGAAAACAGGTGAGTTTATGAAACAGTGAGTGAAGGAAGGTGTAAAAAAACATAATTTTTTTCCTGTTCTATATGAGTGAAATATCTATCCCTTCTCTTCAATTATCCGTTTCATTATTACGTGAGTATGGTTTTTCATTGGAGACTTCATATCAATTATTCATTTGCCTTCCATGGACACAAGAGTAAAGCGCTGAAATAGATGCTAGATGAAAAAATTATACAACCTATACATGAGAGCTCGAAAGGAAATCCTCCGGAGAAAACAGGCTTTCTGTTGCAGAATTCACATGCACAAAGTGAACAAGATGCTAAATACAAGACATATTCTAATAAACGAACGGCATGAACGGAAGAAAATCTTGTGAACAAAAAACAATATACAATGAGAACGTTGCAATTTAATAAAAGGAAATCGTCGAAATACGACCAGAAGAAAAGAGCATGTTGATAAAGTTGAGTATTATAGATGGCAATCAAAATCTTTGAATATGAAATTTGTCCGTTTTTCCCTCTGTTTCTATACCTCTACTGTGATGTGGGTTACTTACATTCACATAAGTAGTATATAACGGTGGTCGGGCATTGAATATATTTCAGTAGAAGACCGATAACGAAACGCATTTGGTATGAAAATGTATGAACAATAATAATCGATGACGATGGACTGATATTAGCAGAAGGAACAGTCAAGATTAAGGCGATTGATTGATAGTTTGCCAATTAACTATTTACTGTATGATTTTCATATTTTACTGAGATATTCTGTATTTTGCGCCTCAGTACATTCCACTGTCCTCTCTCATGTTCTTGTTCACTACACTATGATCATTATGTTCGAGATAGATGTGATGGATTACATGGTTGGAGTAATAAGAATACCAAGTTGTTAACAAATTCAGAAGTTCGACACATTTGCTCAACATAAACTCCTCATTTGATGTTTAGAAATCTTTATATCTGATTAATCAAAATGCTTCTTTCTTCAAGTTGTCATTTGACGGTCTCTCTTTAGAATGTATTCCATCACGACGTTTTTCGCTCATCGTTTCAAAATTCACTTTTTTGTCGCACTTTCACTTGAGAATACCATTTTTCACACTTTTTTCTTTTGTGAGTAATTTGATTCACTGATATGAAATTAAGTTGAATATGTACGTTACGGCACATGTAAATTGATATATGACGATAGACTTACCAAAGCATATTGTTTTGTTTTGCTTCGGGTTTTTTATAGATAATTATAGGTAATATTTAGCGAGAATGGAATTGCTTCTCGTTTCCACATTTATTCGCAAACATGATGTCCCATTTACTAAGAATACTGATTTTAAGCTTTTTTTTATCTCTTGCCTAATCAATCATTTTAAAGTATTCATGACGTTACAGGTTTACTTTTTTTCAAGGCCCCTTACGCGCTTAATCCACTTCCTAAAGATAACTCAGTGCTTACAATGTCTATGACTCCAAACTGCTCTCACTTCTGATCACGAATTTTCTTTGTACAAATTATTTCATGCTATCAGTGTATTTGTAACAAGTGTTCTTTCAAAACAACTTACCAATCGCGTCTTTGGATATACATTCACAATCCTAATTCTAATGTTGCAACCGTTGCTTGGCGCTTGGTGATACTACTTTATTACTGTTTCCATTGATATTAGTGCTCAGGTTTAGTTTATTGAAGCACTGAAGTCTGCAAATTTGGTCAGATTTTGGTAAACATAACTTTGTATGTTGTATCTGATGGAAGTTCATTTGATATTAAAGCTACAAAAAGTGATGTAACATAATAGTTAGTAACAACTTATGCTTTTTAACGTGTACATTGAGGTGTTATTTGTAAATAATTTGGTAAATGGTGAAAAGACTGTTCAGATTTTGGAAATACATATTTTTTATAATCCAATAACTCAGGATAGTTGTCGTATAAAGTAAGGAGTTTATGTTTCTCAATACTGTTCACTGTCTGGTTGTACTCTAATATCGTTTTGTAGAATTTTCTACTCAGTCTGATATTAAATAAAAAGAGAAATTAGAAAATACAGATAACAAAACAAACTAAATGACTTTTATTCAAAATATTTACTGACAGAAAAAGAAACAACCTCAACTTTCAGGTTTTCAGATGCAGTTAAATAATTTTGGTAAGATCCAAACGATACACACATTCAGATTAAGAAAATCGTCGCCACACAATATTTAAAAGAAAAAAAAGTAATTTAAATATATTCGTCCAAACGACTTTGAAGACTTTGAAATATAGAATCAACTATACAAGAGCTACATATTTTTCACGTTTCAAATATTCAGTGAACAAATCAATAAATAAAGGATAACAAAAAATTCGTTTATGCAACTTAAACAGGAGTTAATTGTGGCGAATCTGCACCGATTTTACACTCAAATAATCTCAGTAATTTACGGAATTTGAAAGTTAATGAAGCTACAAGAACCGATAAAATTAAAGTTTTTAGGATTATTCATTAATGCTCTTGTAACATGGCTTGTTTCTAATCCAACTCATGCAACCTCTCTACGTGCTATAGAAAATACAAACTCAGTCACAATCTTATAATTTATTTATTCAGCGTAGAATATCTCAGTAGCAGAAGTAAACATACTCTTCATATAATAAATATGTATTGAATGTGATGACAAAAACTTTATTCAACAAAATTCTCATCCTTTCAAAATATTAAAGTAAGTTACAATTTCATGTCATAAAACGTCAGTTCAGATGCGGAACCTTTTGTGGTGGCTTTATTTAAATGTTTTTTTTTTAATGTTTAATTTAGCCTCTAACGGTTCCCATTTATCCTTTACTTTATAAAGTTAATTAAAATTAAAAATGTAAGCAATACATACTTTTAAAGAATTAGCATGAAAATCAGAGAAAAATTGGTTATTGCACATACTACTAAAAGTTATTTATTATTTGTAATGAAACTTGTTATTTACAAGGCGGAGATAAATTCAGATTATTGGTTGGCGTTTAAATTTCTGAAGGTCACTGTTATTCATTTAAACAGTACACTACAAATAGAATAAAAAATAAAGTGAGTTAGGTTCTGTTTTAACAATAATCATTTTCAAACTACCTAATCTTATCAATGACTAGTAGTTTTTAAATTATTGTGTGTGTTAAAAGACCTGTGATAACATCAACCGATAGAATTATTATTTCCTAGAATTGATGATCTTGTCATTATTTGTAAGCTAATAACAAGTGATAATGTTTAGTCAAGAAAACTTATTCAGCGGTAAGTTCATTTTAAATTTTTCCAATCAATTTAGATATTGGTCAAAATCTTGTATTTATAGAGATTAGCTGATTGTTTTCATAAAGTGATAACCTATATTCTATTGGATTATTTAATAATCTAAAGAATTTTACTCCAGCTGTTAATATTTCAGTTTTTGTCGACATTTTCTTGTTTTACCGTGTTTATAGAGTTCTATCACTGTAATGAAATGATAGTTAGTCCGTTGAGCTGTAGGTATTCAAGTTTTTTTGGGTTGGTGGACACGGAGGGTCTACATAGGGGAGTTGGCAAGCCCTGATTCCAGACCAATGGTGCACACGGGCTCCAGGATCCAAAAGGAAAAATGGAGTACGAACCCATTGCTGATCAACCTTTACCATGGGATTGCATCTCCTAACGTCACTTCACTGCCTTGTAGATCATATCTGCGAAGTCAAAGGCTTCGGGTATGGTCTCCTAAGAAAATCACCTGTTTCGTTTTAGGCACCCAGTCTGTATCCCACACATCAAACAGATCGAATGATTTATGTGGTACATACGTATTTGGTGGCTCCTTGTACCAATGTTTGTGTTTAAATAATAATAATGATAATCTAAAATTATTTGTTAGCTTTTATCATTCCACATCAAGTTATTTCGGTGTTAAACGTTCAATTTGGCTACAAACTTTGCTCATACTAATGGATAATCTGTATCTATTTATGTCATTAATTTTGAAGCCTAATACGATTCCAATATGGAAGGTTACGGGAATTTTTTGTTATCATACAAACAAACCTTCAAAATATATTTAGTTTACTGTGGCATCTCACACAGCCATAAATAACTGATCGCTTATTATATCTTGCATTATAAACTCAATCACATCAAATGAAATTCGTTACACGATACTAATAACAAACTTGTACTTTCTGTTAAAAAATACGTTAGGTGTACCCGTCAATTTATAATCAATTCAAAATGTGCAATTACATACTTACCTACGCCTGTTACCCCTCGTCGAGGAGCATAGGCCACCCACAACCATTGTCCATTCAACCCTGTCCTGAGCAATCCTTTCCAGTTCTTTCCAGTTAACATTCATCCTTTTCATATCTGCTTCTATTTAACAGCGTAATGTTTTATTTGGCCTTCCTTTTTTTCGCTTCCCTTCAGGATTCCAAGTTAGCCCTTGCATAGTGATGCAGTTTGGTGATTTTCTTAATGTATGTCCTATCCACTTCCAACGTCTTTCCCTAATTTCCTCTTCAGCTGGAAGATGGTTTGTCTTCTCCCATAAAACGCTATTGCTGATAATATCCGGTCAGCGAATGTTGATTATTTTTCGAAGACAACTATTTATAAATACGTGTACCTTCTTGATGATGGTTGCAGAAGTTCTCCACATTTCAGCTCCGTACAGTAGAACTGATTGTCTTGACGTTCGTATTGAAGATTCTTACTTTGAAGTTAATTGAGAGTTGTTTTAAGTTCTATATGTTCTTCAATTGTATAAATGCTGTCCTTGCTTTGCTCATCCTCACCTTTACATCTGCATCAGATCCTCCTTGTTCATCGATGATGCTTCCCAGCTACGTGAAAGATTCCTCATCTTCCAAAGTTTCACCATCAAGTGTGACCGAGTTGGTGTTCTCCATGTTGTTTTTGAAAATCTTGCAAAAACCTGCACCTCTGGGACTCGAACCCAGCTGATTGAATAATGCGATGGCGTTTGAAACGAAAAGTACTGGATTCGAGTCCCAGAGTGAACATCAACTCTGAGATGCTGGTACATCCAGCTGACAAGTCCCAAATAGAACGAAACGCGCGTCGTGGATTCCACTGCTAGCCACTATCCATCTTTGCTTACAAAATGTGTAGATTTGAAATATTTCACACTTATAATTGTAACTTATAACCACCTTTACTCTCATGTTTCTGTAATATGAAAGTAATAATGTTTACGATGAACGATTTAGAAAATAGAAACTGCAAAACATTAGTTTCACTTTGTGTATTTTATTTTGTTTTGTTTTTTCAATTTATTTTTGACCGTACTTTTTATTATAAACAAAACTGATTGATATTACAGGTTTTTTAGCAGTTTAACATAGAGAGTCAAACCACTCTGTCCTGGGCCTTCCTTTCTAGTTCTATCCAATTTTTATTTATTTTTCTCATGTCTGTCTCCATTTCCCGGCGTAACTCCGCCTGTAGCTCCTCCAGGGGCTACTGCCGGTCAAAAGCCCGGGTAAAGGAGAAGGGTTGAGTATGGGGTTAGCGACCCCATCCTCTAGAAATCTAACTAGCTAAAAAACGCTGGCCAGAAAATTATCATGCAATAAAAGTGCACCAATTTTCAACAGTAAAGTAATAAAATAACAAATTAATCTAAGTGATAAAGTGGCTGGTTAATAATACAGTTTATTTTGAATTCCTAATAATTCATTTTAATGTTATGATTATATGTAAGAAGTAATATGATAATAGGAATGCAATAATTACTTGAAATTGTACTATACTACTGCTATTTTATAAGTAACTTAAAAAAAGTAACAAAATATTATATTTGGTAGGGGTTCTATCTGGATAGAAACCAGTTGGCCGTCAGTTGAACTCGAATGACATCAATCATACATTAGAACAATATATTATTGAATATTTTCTTACATAAAAGATTCGACAATTCCATGAGTGTTTGCAATCTGACAGTAGAGTCCAAGATATTCCATTTTGTTTTCTTTGAACCTATGGATTGGATGGTCTTGAATCCCATTAATGTTCACATTGATACTCAATTCCATTACTCATCATTTCAAATACTAGGAGACGATAAACTAAGTTTCTGAGTTACATCACCTTGTTTAGCTAAAATAATATGGATTATTATTTCTTAGTTTGATTGGCATTTTACACTGAAATAGGGGCTTGTTGGGTTTATTTCAATCAAGTATAAATAAGATTACTTCAAACAGTC
>NC_031502.1:23627834-23718074 GCF_000237925.1 Schistosoma mansoni | reverse complement strand
TAGTTAAGATGTATGTTTTATATATGACACACTGCTTGATATATGGAAACCAACTTGATTCCTTCAGTCATTCGATTTCCTCAAGTCAGTTGAATAAATATCGGGAAGTCATTTAACTGATGTAGATTTGTGGAAGATTTTATATTACTTCAACTTTGAATCTGTATATAGGGTTATAAAGGCAGCATCATAAAGTAGCAGTGTTCACCTTTTGAAAATCTTTAAAACATTTAAATATATTAAGAAACTCATTTAATCCAAAAGGTTCACCTGAACAAAACAGATCCACTAAAAATAAATCTTCACATTTTGAACCATGATCACAGATTTAAAAATGCCTAAAATGTCTAATAAATAATCAGTAAAATGATCTTATGTTGTGATCGATATGAATTATTTTCTCAAGTATTCATTGTGCAGAGATTTTTAATGCGTCTAGAAATGTAGCTTGTAACTCTTAACCAAGCAACAGTAAAAAACAACCAGAAACTTTACAAATTATAAGCTTAAGGACTAGGATGAGCATAAACGAAAGTTAGAGTAGGATAATTCTAACCAGATTAAAAATACAAAACTATTACTTTCCTTCGAAAAATTTTTAAAACTAAATAAATCTTTTGTAGTCTAGTACCTGACTTCGGTTTGGATGGACGTACGAATATGCTATGGAAATAAAAATTACATTTAACTCCGGATATTGTGTAGGCTAACGCTGCTTGTGCGACGGCGGTAATAAGAAGCCGAATACGGGCTGAGTTGGGGGAATTGGTGTTAAACATTTGTTTATCCAAACATATTTAGAATAAGAAGCCGAGAAGGCGAGTGAGCCAACTCGATTTGATTATATGTGACCAGGTATTTATAGTCAGACAAAAACAAGTTACAGACGCGTAATGAGTAGAATAAGCAATGGACGCATGCGCTCATATAAAAACAATCAAAGTTATTAGGCGAGTAATTAAATAGGTCGAAATGTGACATGAAAAGAATGAATAGATCGGTCTGTATAGAAGTAGAATAACCCATGTGGGTTTGACAAAGCAAGACACTACAAATTTTACCATTCCAGTAATCCGTGAAATTGATTAAAATATTCTTTCGTACAAGAGAATCTTGTAAGACAATCAGCATTCCCCGCATAAAAGACCAAGCAAAACGTAGAGTCAGAAAAAAAGTGTTTAACTTCATGATCTAAAACACCACAATTCCCGAGAGAGACCGTCAAATGACGACTTGAAGAAAGAAGCATTTTGATAAAGGTGAACATCAAAGTTGGCAATAAAATATTTGAGTATGAAATTTGTTCCGTTTCCACTTAATTAACATATCCCGACGACCAATCAGATATAAAGATTTCTAAACATCAAATGAAGAGTTTATGTTGAGCAAATGTGTCGAACTCCTGGATTTGTTAACAACTTGGTATTCTTATTACTCCAATCATGTAATCCCTTGCGTCTGTCTCTAATTGTGTGGTTGAGAATCTTTTTAGACAGAGTTTTATAGGTGTTAGATTTCCAACAGTATAAGAGTTTGCTACAAAATTACTAGCTAGTAAATATAAAATTACATATTTAACCTTACCGAGCTATTCGAATAATTGTCATAGTTGTAAAAAGAATTACTAGCAGACAGATTCCACCAAGTATATATACCGCCCAATTCAACCAGTATTTACTGCTTTGAACCATTTGATATAATGTGTTTAATGTTTCCATTGGTGGATAGACTTCCTGGAAAACCAATAACGAGAGAAATATATTTTAAAGGCATTGTTTGATTCACATGTTTCCTGTAAATTCTAATTCCATTCAAAATATTCAAAATATCGTCATGAAATTTATAGGTAAAATAATTCGATTTGTAAATGCTTGTAGGACGCATTTTTCATTTTACCTGTGTCTTGTCAGGTGAATGTCTCCTAACTTTCTTTACTGATTATCATGCAAAAAATCGAATCTCCATATGTACGTTAAAATGTTATGGCGTTATCTAATAACGTGGGCTGACTAGCAACGTTGTCAAACATTTCTTACATAGACGTGAAATTTAAGATTCATAACAGTGGAATACAATGAGATTGATTGTTCAAAAACGTCTTTATTGTAACCGACAACTCTTACTTTGGCAGACATTTGAGTAAATAATCTCGTTGACAAAATGTATCAAACTAGTCACCTCAAAATCAATGTAGCTATTCAAGTTAATTCCATTGGGCTTTTATATTTATAGTTTGTACATTCACATTACAAAAATAAGCTGCATGACATGCACTTTTCAGTTTAAGAACCACCGGTGCATTATTTGAATTTTCAATCAACGAATTTCTATTAGTATGAAATGGATTTGATTAAACTATTAGTTGATTATCATATATGTCATTATTCCTACAAGTATGAAGAGTCTTAATTGACTACAAATACAAGAAGAAATTCATCAAATGTAATTTATTGATGTAGTAATGAAATTGTTCATATGAAGAGACTCATTTTTTTGTAGATATTCCCTGAGACTAAGTCTAGATAGTATAATACTTCTGTGTTATACGTTTTTACACAGAAAGGATTTTATGCCCCTCAGATGTATATCGAATAGTTATAATTTATATTATTTCTCTCAAGTTCTTTTCACAGATGTTTGTATAGGTATATGTCTAATTCAATTTAATAACTAAATGCAAAGTATTAGGACATTTTGAACACGGTTTATTGGCACTTACATTAACAATCCTGATAATAGGGAAGAAGTAAGGACCCCTCATCAATCGGAACGGCATACTCCTAAATAAATGATTGAAGAGAAAGTAAAAATGAAAATAAATACTAAATATTTATGAACGTTCCTCACAAGTTGATTTTTCCATAAAGTCATAGAAAACAAACACAAACTAATTTTGACAAGGTTAATATTATTCAAAATTTATTTTAGTGTAAACCATCTAGTGAAATAGATTAGTCATATATGAATTGGCGCGAGTCGACAATGCTAAACTCAGTTCTCCAAGTAAAACGGATTCGCTTATTTCAAACAATGATAAATATGTATTTTTATTCAAAAAGTGTGCAATTAGAGATTACGATCAAATTGGAAAGACTGAATTATCTTTGAAGCAAATATTTTACTTTCATTGTTTGCTTTTAGTAATACGAATGAGATGCTGGTTTACAGATATTACTTTAAATAATTTAAAGATGGAAGACTAGATATAACTGAAATAGCCAGTGCTCGAATCATTCCCGAAGATGAGATTATTGTGAGGTTAATTGATTTAAAATCTGCACTACTTTTTAAATTCTCACTGTTTTCTAAAGCATCATGATTTCGAGTGTTTTATGTGTTAATGCGAATATTTTATCTAAAGTTCAGTTTATCATTCACCAATATCAATGACGTAACTGTTAACTTAATAATTCATACCGGTGATCACACTTATAACTTTATCTAGTCTATTTTCCTTCCTCATATTTATAAAACCAAGGCTTTCGCTCAGGATATGATTACAGGAATATTAATTTGAAAAATAATGTCCTGTCATATAGATTATAGTATTTTAAATGCTTGTTTGAATAGGAAATAAAATCCAGTTTTCTGAGTAATTTTTTCCTTGTGTTTCAAAGTTCAACTTTTTCCATAAGGAAACTATTCTAATCAAAATGTTAAGGGAATAAACTTTTAACTCATAGGTGAATATTCGTACACATAAAACTGCAGATGTCAGAAAGTAAATCGATATTGTTATTTATGCTTACGGGTTCTTTTCATTGTCTATGTAAAAACTGATCTGCATGGACTGATGAGCTCCCAGAGTGAGTCCAGTCAACTAAATGTATGTCAGAAGGTAATTAATAAAATTGTACAGACTATTATGAGAATTAAGTTAAACAAACCTAAAATAATAAGCTTTTGTTTGCATTTGTCATTTTAGTAAGCGATATTAATAGACGTTTAAAGGAAAATCAGCATAACTCAATCTTGGTTTTAGCTTTCAAGTGTCAACTGGTTTACATTTCAGTTTTTTATTACTTTCAAAATAATTATTAGAATTAGGGTTCTCTTTCTCACAAAATATTGATCTTCGTAATATGTTCTGAATGTAAAGTCCTGTTGTTGTAAACAGAACACGACTGGGGACAATCGAATGTATTAAGACACAAATTACAGACTATCTCACTATATTCTGATAACCATACAATGAACAGTTAATTTTCAAATTAACAACCAATTGTCTCAATCTTCACTGTTCCGTCTGTAAATATCAGTTCATCTTCTATAATTTCATTGTTCATGCATTTTTCTACCAATTACGCTTCATTTCAGTTTTTTCCTTATTGGTCATATACTATTTATATGGATATAAGTAGACCACACTACACTGTTGTTGTGACTTCAATAAAAGTTTGGAATATCTATTCAAAAAAGATCTTGCAGTTTCAGAAGAAATAAAGGATCAATACTAAGCAAAATTCAAGCGATTCTGCATTCAAAACACTTCGAAATAATTTAGAAACAATTACTTATACTTGACTAATTTGATATTCGTCAACAATCTTTGCAAGTAGAAAATATTTAATAGAAATCGGATCGTTGATTAACATTTATGTATTCCAACTATTTTTTAAATTACACCGAAACTGATAAATTTTACCCAAAAGTGTTTGGTGTTTCTCTTTTGATATCACTGAGAATTGGTCATTCTTTGTTTAAATAAGGAGTGCTCAAATTGCTATCTTTATGTATTAATTTTAGTCAATAAGTTTTACATATTTTCAATTTTGTTTCATTTAAGACTAACCAATTACACATACCTTTTTCACACTGTAGACATTTATTCGGGTGCATGAACCGAGCACGTATTCTTGTCAAACATAAGGGTTATGATTGCTACATACATGTTCATGTAATTCAGTATATATTACTATTCGAAAAAGTTGTAACTACCATCGATATTGACAAGTTTTAGAACTTTTTGTATGCTAGATTAGTAAATACTAAGTTGGATTAACTTCAACGGTAACCTCAAATTTGATTATTTTCTATTGAGAAACAACTTGGGCTTGTGTTAAGAAGCATCCAGAATTTAGATGATAAACTAATGTGCTGATAAATCTAAATAATGCCCCTAACATATAACTAGCACACTTGTAAGGAATGGCTACAGGGTACATCTAGTAAAGTGAACATGAACCTAAGTTATTGTTATGCAGAAGTAGAAACTGTTGGATCTCATTTATACAATACATAAACTATTACGATAACAGATGATAAACACTAAAATAAATGAAGTTATTAGCAACATTCATTACTTACGGGATCGACATACAAAACAGTTTTGTCATCAACTTCATCTGGCTCACTTATGCCATTAAACTGATTTCTAATTTTAGGATCAGCGCCACCAAAATGACCAGGTGAACCGTATAAAGGCAAATGGTTGTCACTTTTTAAACATGGAGAAAAAGATACTAAACCTTCTGGTGCACACTTTGGTTCGTAATATTGGCCCTGACAAAACTCCGAAACAGATGGGTAAATATTGGAGTTCTCTTCAACTTCTGCTGGCTCAAATGTTAAAACCTAAATGTCATTGTCAAAGCGATGAAATGTAAAATCAAAAAGTAAAGTTTATATATGTAATTACTTTTTCCTAAAAGAACTCAAGTGTCTCAGCATCACTGCTTTTATTTACATTCTTATCAACATTTTTCATATAATCTGGAGACATGTGTAGTTACATAATAATGACCTGTGATTAGATATTAATTCTGAGTCAGTTATGTAGATAGTGTATCACTGCTACCCTCATTTGTTCCAGTTAGGAAAGTCCCTTAACTACTCACATCAAAACATTTATTAACATGTGACAAGAACAATCTCCTAAATGTGTCTCCTTGAAACAGCATAAAGAGCTGAGATCAAGATAGTTACTCTAAAAATTCCATCAAAATGGTTTCCGAATCCGGGATAATGTAATGAATATCAGAATAATTATTTCACATTCAATATCATTTTAAAAGATTTCATTTAGAAAAATAAGATATCCACCACCAAACCATTGTCCCTTAATGGTACATACAGATGACCTAATCATAAGTCAGGTGAAGTCATCCGAAAACTGGCTAAAGCACCATTGAGGATCCAGAAGTAGGCTAACCATTATTAGCATGGATAGGTTTTATACTAAGAAAAATTTTGTGTAATAATTCTAATGAGTGATAAGTCAACTTAACAAGTAATAATTTTGAAACCTTTAACCATCCTTCTAATGCGATTAAAAATGCTTAAGTTTCCCTTTTAGTTGTAGTTATATATAACTAATAACTATCACATTCACAAGCATATCCTAAAAGTTCTTCCGTCTCTCGAATATAATGTAATTTAATGAAGGTAAAGTAAAATTTGCTTTAATGAAAACATACAGTTATTAAAGAACTTGTGAGTTCATGGAGTAATCTTATTTCAATATTAACACTATAAAAAGATGCAGAATATTTGCACACCTGTAATTTTGAAAATTTAGGATGTGGCACTAGTTTTGTTGCTTCCATTACTACTGAGCGACAAATACCTGGAACAAAAATATGCCTTCGCACACCAACACTAAGATCGAAGCCCATGAATGCCCCTTCTAAAAATGGAACGAAAGGAGAATCTTATAAGATGATAAATAAAGGCTCTTTTTCTTTTGTTTCTTTATTTTCGTGCGATCCAACTGTCAATATGTTTACATTTAATCTAATTGAAATCCAATAACCAACGCACTGCTGAACATTCAGTAATTATGTTTACAATGACAAACTGCGGAATTACGACAAAGGGGAGCATTTTCTTTATCGTCCATTACGCTATATACGACTGAGTATGCCAAATATGGGTATTTAGTTAATATTTACCATAATTCATGAAGGCTTAATACTTAATCGGAATTTTATCTAAACGGTTCTAGAAATAGAATACTGCTATGTCGCTACTATAAAATGTAAACATATCGAATAGATGTATTTCTTTCTTTATACATTTTGACAAACTCACCTAAGGCAGTAATGGTAAATTAAAAACTAACAGAACTAGTATAAGTGACCCTAAAATGTAATACTGAGAAATATAAGCTTATAGTTATTTAAGATGCATTGTTAAACAAAAATGAGGGATGGCTGCGCAATATCGTGGATTGGTTGTAATTAGACATTAATGACGTTGGATCCCAGCTCAGTAGTTTATAGGTGTAGCGTTCGCGCGCAAGATGGAAGTACTCGGTTCGAATCCCGCGTGCAGGATCGTGGTTGCTCATCGTCGAGGAGTCCCATGTTAGGAAAAATTTGTCGTTCAGTTCGTCCATTTTTTTAGTGGTAGTCTAATACTGATCAGTTCATGGTCTCAACTGAAACAAAAATAATCTTTCTTTTTAAAATTGCAAGATTTATTTTGTAAGATTTAAGCACTTAGGCTTAACAATTAGTTCATGGAAGGTATTCAGTTTATTATTCGCAAATATAGGATGATTACTTCTATGACGAAAAACGCAAAGTTTGATAACTATTAAGTTATGTCATCAAGCCTTTTGCCAGTGTAGTATTGGACAACTGAAAAATATCCTTTTACTTTTAAGTTTATCACCGGAAACATTGATTAGTAAATGACACCTCAAACAGATAGATAATGTATGCAAATTAAAGTTAATGATTCAGCTTCACTATATATTTGCTATCGATAGCAATCACTCATAGTTTATTGCAATAATCCAGTACTTAGTTGTAAACTGATGACGGAATCAATATCAAAAATCACAAAATGATCATTTTATCTTGAAACAAATACTAAGGTAGTTTAATAATAGGTTTAATTTCCTCACCACTTCCATTAATCATATTTGCATATTTACTATTCCATTGGTTTAGTTCTCTGTTAAAACATTACAGAAATAAGAAACTGTTGTTTAGGCTTTTTTGAAATTATAATTTAAGTAGAGACTGGCTCAATATAGTAATGAGTTTCCTTAATAACTCAAGGTAAAGATCTTTATTAAAACATTTAGTTTCAATTAACCATGAACATTTTTCATGTTTAAATATTGTCTGAACAATGTGGTTGCTATATGATCTATGTCACGTGAATGTAGAACTATTGAAGTATTTACCAGTTGAGTATCTTAATCTTAAACTTTAATAAATTAATATTTTGAATTTAAATATAATAAGGTTCCTTATCATACAAACTTCCTATATACCACAATTTACAAATTTTTTTCAGGAAAATGCATCTGCTTGTTGAAAGTATGACGTCTATTAAATATTTATGAAGCAGATTGAAGTTTTTCAGGCTAACTAATTAAATTCATATCCCCATCCATCAAGTATTTAAAGGTAGAAGTTTTCTCATAAATATACATACACTTTGTCCTTTGTAGAATCTAAGATTTCACTGAAATAATAACTTATTGAACTAATAGATACTAATATACAGTTGTGAAATGTCTTACTTTCGCCCATTGAATTCTACAATATCCCCTCTTTCATTTATATTGTCAACACCTGTTTTGAGTAAAAATTCTTCAATGTTACTGCCATTCTCCTGAAATTAAAAAAAAAGCTTAATTGTTACAAGAACTGCAGCAATTACATTAATCATGGAGTAGAGCATTTAAAGAAGCAATGTCCTCCATATGTTATTGAAATGATATTCAGATGGGTTATTAACACTATTAAAGTTTTGTTAAGTGTTATATTTTAATATTTTTCGTGAGAAACAGAAACTTACTGACTTGTTATACACAGTTTGAAAAGAGAATTAAATATACTAAACTAAAACTTGCAGAGAATTTCTACTCCACTTGGTTAACAATCATTCACTATGGCCTAGTCAAGCAATATGAAAATCAAAGCACAGTGGTTTGTCGATCTCAAAAGACTTGGTTATTGAGGAAGAAATGAAAACATTTCAAAGAAGAAAGTTTTCTTTTCAACGATTTCATCGACTAAAACTGCATAATTCTAAGATTATTCGGAACACATAAATTCATGATAAAATAGAAATGTCTTTCAAGGAATATATTACTGTCGGTTTTTGGAAACTATATACTAATAGTCAGATATTACGACATATTTCAGTAATTTGAGACTGAATTGCTACCGTTCAGGAAACAACTGTGACGGTCATTATCACATGCTAATACGAGTCAGGTAACTGTTTCTCAAGTCTTTTATCCAAGTATTTGGCCATTCAACGTCAAAGTAGTAGTGTTTGCATGAATCCCCTTATTCTTCTGAAGTTTACACATCTTTCTGTTAACTATGCATCTAAGACCGATTCTTGTCATTACCAGCTATAGCTTTACTCTGTTGTTAAAGAAATATGTATTTAGGGTACATAAATCTCATTATTTCAAAATAATAGCTAAACTTAGTTCCTTCAGTTCCCCTTGTTATAAGCGACAAACTCACTCTCGAAAATACAGATATTTTTTCTGGGCATTGGCCGAACGTGTGGCATGATTTTATGTTGCTATGTGTATAACCCCATATTATTTCGTTTGGTGTTGCTGTGATGAAGGGTTTGGTTGTTCTGTAATAACTCTCCATGTAGAATTTTCTGTCCTGTAATATTAACCCCTAAAATCAATGTAAAATAAAGTGTACATTTTGGTTTCTTCAGAAATGTATAATAAAATGACTGACTTTAAAAATATATCGTTGAACGAGCATTTAATTAGTTGTGAAAAATGAAAAGAAGAGAGAACGGATTGATTTTCGATAATTATTCAAATTATTAAAATAAGTTAACACAAAGTTGGTCGTACGTAACACTGAATCGTTTACCGTAATACTAAGAAATGAACAAATCAAAATGCAATAACAAAATATATGTCGTTTAGTCAGGTCTTCTATAACTTTCTTGTTAACCAATAGAATTACTCACATCTTAATTTTATGTGCATCTAAGTAAATCTAATAGAAAGACTTAGTTACAGACTAAACGAAAATAAACTAGTACTTTAAACAACTTTCAAAAATCGGACTAATGAAAACCTAAAATGTAGAATCATTTTAAATCTGTGCTGGTAAACTGTCTTTAGTAACCCCAATTGTTGTTCACTGAAATGTTTTTCACTTCCATTATTTTGACTGTTTAATGCAATGCTAGAAAAATATGTCTAAGCAAAAATAGGGACCAACAACCCATTAAAACAAAAATGTTCCAATTATTTTCTGATACTTTAAGCAAAAACTACAGTATCTGGTAATCTATCGTATTTCACTTCATAATTTTTACAGAACGCCTGATGAATCTGATAGAAAAGTCGAGATATAATAATACTTGAGAATGAATTCACATATTTGTCAGTATCATGATTTCGTTATTTGACGCATACGCAAAAACATACATCATTGTCCTTAATTTCAATAATTTAGGCAACTATGTTTCGGCATGTAAATGATTTCTAAAACAATCAGACTGTGTAACTAAGTCACTGTATTGTTATCAATTAATTTAGCACCCAGGTTTCAGTTGCTTATCAAAGTTTCGTAATGTCTCCGTAGATATTTATAAGAATAACCACGTTTTTATTTGTCTAGGATAAAGATATAACATATACCAACCGTTTAGCTGCATTAAATGTAAACGCTGACTAAATTCTAAATAGAACAACATGAAAGCTTTCTAGTTCACAACTGAAGAATGAGGAGATATCTTTAGTTACAATTAAGTACTCGCAAAACAAGCATTTTAATAATAACTATTAAAATCGTGCTCTTCACCTTATTATTAACCTTATGTATTGAAGCCATGTTTCAACCAAGGTAATATTGATAAATACAATTAAAAGTTTTAGTCAAGACTTTGGATCTAATAACAGTAATAAGATATTCTAAATGAATGTAAAAAAAGCTTATCATTTGTATGGAAGATGTAGGTAAGTGACCAGTGCAGAGGTGGTTTTGCACATGAGCTTTGACAACTATCTATTCAAGTATTCTTCATCAATCGTCTCATTACTTAATTAGTTAATTAAAAGATATTGGTATAAAAATACAATAAAAGACTTCAAATTGATAGTCCTACAAACACAAATGACTTTTCTTTATAAACTATCACAATAAAAAAGGAAATTTTAAAATGAGCAAACGAGCAAGTCTTGTTTAATTTTTAATTATTTTAAGTAGAAACACACTCTAAGATCTCTTAAGGCTTATTACTACTGGTTAAAACTATCATCTTCAACAAGCTGAAGACGCTTATGATCGATCTTCTGGTAGTTTCTGTTTTTAGTCATTCAGTAATGTGAAATAGTGACTTTTTGTACTCTTTGATAAAGTATTAGTTCCTTTATCGGAACTCTTATATAGAAGTGATGAAATTATAAGACTTAACGTTAGAGTGCTCACATTGGTTATTCAAAGTAATATGCTTAATGTGGTATTCATTTGATATTTTTGATGAAGTTAGTGACTGGTGTAAACTGCGTGAAAATCTACTGTAGTAATTTTCCATTTGGAAGTAAAATAATTATAGATAAGTAAAATAACCTAATTCTTCTTCTGTTTATGGTCTGTTGCGTTATTTCATTGTTACTTAACATACTTCTCCATTATTATAAAATAATGGAAGCTAATCAAGAAAGGACTTTCACGCTACTTACTTTATTTTTATCTATATTTTGGCTTCAAGTATTCCTCTTATTCGAGAATATTTGGAGTGAGTTTTAAAATGAAATAGTTATTTAAATAATAAAATCACAGTAATAAAACTTAGTAAATGACGGAATTCTAGAAAATCCAAAAAGAATAAACTCATTCATGATACTAAGGTATTTGCGACCTTAATATAATTTACTGTCATAGTTGCAACTTACAAGATTTTAATTGAGGTATGATAATGGAAAAAGGACTGTGTTAACATCAAAGGGTACTATTAATTATGTGTTCAAAATTGGACTCATTTTGAATGTTGCTGATAGTTCGATTATTTGACTCATTATTTATTTATTTTAAAGAAGGGACCGGAGTGTACTTCAGAAGATACAAGTACTATCCATTTTTGTGCATAAGTTGTAGAAATATATGCAGAACAGTTAGCTCAATAGTTCATCACTTAAAAGAGCAACTTCGGAAGATTCGTGAGGTAGTGTAAACTACTGGTAAAGTCTCGATTGTTATAAAGTATGCGTCAACTGGTTGCGAAGGATGTTTTCAAGACAACTAACCCTATTTCATTTAATTTTGACTTTCTAGATTGTTTTTTTCATTTATTGTTTATTTTCCTATTTGCACATTTGTTAGATTATTTATTCAAATAAAAACAGGATAATTACCTAACACAAATAGTGATATGCAATGATTTTCCTTCGTGTGGTTAATTGCTGTGGATGGCTATCATCCATCTTCAAATAAACTAAGTAATTTTCGAACAACCTCAGGTATTTCGACTTGTGCAGAGATTGTTAGAATTTAGCAATTACACTTTTAAAATATTTCAGGCAGATCAGTCGTTTATCTTCTATTGTATTAGTTTACAGATTCCAAAGAGTATTTCTAGTCCTACAGAAAAGACGTATGGTCCTAATATCTTGCCTTCAAAAAAACCATAGTGAAATACCATAGACTTATTACACCTTGTTAATTCATTTTCATCTTGCGCTCTTAATTTTCTAAACGTTGAATTTGTTAATATTTAGAACTAATAATTGACATGAAGTATCATGATAAACAGATGAAACGCTCGTTAGAATAAAAATGATTAAATCGGTAGAGATAATCATAACTGGCAAGTCTCAACTATTTGCTGAGACCTTATTGTCTAACAAGCACATTCTAAAAATATATATCTAGAAATGATATATTACTCCAATAACATTTACTAACCTTTTTTCAAACTACTAATAAAACCTGCTAAGTAATCTATCTTTCAATTGTTGAATTAGTGAAAATATTACCAATTACACCATAATATAAAATTTTGTAAAACGTATGATTGAAAACTATTTTACCTAATGAGTAATAGCCGATATTGTATTGTTTAATCATTAGTACAGTTCAAATTCTATAAATCGCGGCATAATTTGGTTATTAGTCTAATTGATAAGACACCCTTCTATCTGGAGGTAAATAATGGAAAAATACCTCAATTCTGATGATCACTGATGGCCTGGGTAGCTCAATGACAATGTCTCTGAATACAGCACAGCGTAAGATGTGATTGTATCTTATGAATAGCATCAGTTTCTTCAAGTTTCCACATGCAAATCACTGATTTGTATAAAAAAACACAGGGTAAATAAGCTTCAAGCTTAACTACCAGCCTAACAGCAACATCATAAATCAGGTTTCCCAAATTGTCGACAGCTGACTTTTCATAATAATTTTTATTTCGTGGTGCTATATAAAATCAACCGTCATTAACTCTAATAATCTATAGTGACTAGTTTACCAGCTTTTCTCGCTTCACCGAGGAATGTTTTGAAAATAAGTCAACAAATATTATGTAAGCTACCTTGTTAAACCTTATAGTGTTTATTTAGATTAATAATATTCAGTTACGTTATTGCATCCCACTCAATCCGAATATCAGTTATTTTTCAGGTTTATAAAAACATGAAAAATATTGCGTGAGCATCTTGCCTAAAGTAAACCTGGTTAAGGATATCAATTAATTAACTAGACTTAACAAGCTATCGAATTTCTTCACAGCACAAGTTTTTTACAATTTTCATACCTGGTCACTCAAATAGTAGAGTAGTTAATACTGGAAACACCATTATTTGTAGCAGTACACTTATTTATTTTCTGTGTTTTAAGTCGTACTTCAACTGAGGATTATGATCGTCGAATATATAAGAAAGCCCGTGATACATGTAGTATGAAATCATGGTCCAGCAACAGTAATATTTGATAATTACAATCAGGGCTACAGACTTGTGTATTCATCTGAAACCAAAGTGGCAATCGTTGGCTTTAATTATCAGATTTAATGGTCATGGAAGAAGATTTTAGTTATAGCTACTCATACTTTTTAATATAAACGTTTATACTGAACTTCTTAGTGGCTGGTAAAATTTCTTCATTCTAAGTCTAGATGGTTATTTCTTGTTTGTCTAGGGATAATTATGAAAAATTACATTTTTACTTTAAAACATAGATTAATATAAGCAAATGGGAAATGGGTGGCATACGAGGGTAACTGATGATGCGCGGATAGCTATATTTAGGACTCTTCAGAATGATATACATGAATCTCAGAGTTCATGTTAACTCGGGGACTCGGACCCAGTACTGTTCACAAACTATACCAAATGAATTTGAAATTCAACTCAATGCACAAACAGGTGGCTATTAAGACTCAGTGTCTAAGCCGATAAGGTGATGGCGTTTGAAGCGAGTGGTACTGGGTTCGAGTCCCGAGGTGAGCGTCAACTCTGAAAAGCAGGTACGTTCAGCTGACGAGTCTTTAATAGGAGGAAACGCGTCTCTTGGATTCCACTGCTAGCCACTATCCATCTTTGCTTATAATGTTTGTGACTTAAGACAATATCAAGGCAATCCCCACACGATGCACATATGCCAATAAGTGACTGATCAGTTGTAGTCCTTAACATCAATGGGAATATATATAGTCCAGTAGGATTACACTTAAGTTTCTGGTTAGAAAGCTATGCATATGTATGTAATTCCGCAATGAAATAAGAAATGTCTGGCCTTTATGGGGTTTTTCACAATTAATAATAAAGATAATTAAAATCAATATTTAAATAATGAAAGAATTTCATAGCTTACTCCAGCAAAAAGATCAAGTGAAGTTATTTGACGGCTGTAAACATCGGAGCTTGACAGGTTTTCATGTGGGTAATAATTCGATTTCTTTTCATGACGAAGATATTTTGGAGGTGATTCGTTGGAGAACGAAAAGTTCCATTTAGTCATTCTTTTCCTATGTATTTTTTCAATATTTTCAATAACAATAAAACAAGAATCTTACACTTAGCTCACTGAAATATTATTTATGAATAAATAGTGTTTAGTTAAAAATGAGAACATGTTTAAAAACTTCAATAAAATAGAACGAATATAAGGCGAATTTTAATCAAAATAGAGATTTCAGTTCAAATTTCTTTTTGCAATAAATACTCGTTTTTGTCTAGGCATTATATTCATCAAGAGAATGCTAGTTGTTATATTCTAGTGAGGATTAAAGTACGGGTAACTTCCAGGACCTATTAATGGACTATTATTCTATACATATTCTTATAGTATAACTATTCAGTAATTAGATTGTGTGCATCTATATTCATCTTATTATAAGCTTCATTTCGACCTATAGATTATTATCATACTATTTATCTTTCCTAAATTATATTCATTTTATTGACTATTGTCTCCCGCGTTCGCAGCTACATTTCGGGCTTGATCTTGTACAAATATTACTTTCTATTTTATGGTGTGATGTGGTCTGTTTGGTTGATATATAAACCCAGTATGTCTGAAATAAATGATTCTCATGGTTGAGGCTATTATTAGTGTTCTGGACTCAACTGCACGGGCTAAGCGAACAGAAAACCAATAAGGACACTTTGCTGCTCATACCGACCGGAAGTAATTGGTTGGGAACAGTGCTAAGATTGGAAAAGTCTCATTTCGATTGGTGAATAAATCACGTGATAAAAAGCCGGGCATAAATTCACAACACTAGTGTAAAGCTCTTTTCGTCTTAAGCTATAACTCAATGTATTACAAACTAAAAATCCGGAGAACAGTGTACGTAGAAATATCTTACCAGTAAACATATGGTCCGACTTCCTCGAATAACGGTTTACCACCTTTAAGAACTTCCTCTTCGTTTAATAAATTGAAAAGGTAAAGGCGTGTGATTATCGATGTATTGTCACGAGAATAAGCTTCGAAGACTTCGCTACCAGGAGTGAGCAACAAAAACTAATAATCAAAATCAAAAAGCGATTATCATATTATGTAATTAGTGTTTACGTACAGGATTATTTATATCAATATGAAAATCGAAAACGGGTTGTATCACCTCTTCATAAGACTTTGAGACATTACAAAACTTTTTTACTTAATAGCATTTTACTTAAGCATAGCATCAGAAACCGAAAAAACCCAGTGATATTCCCAATAAATAGTTCAATTCAAGTCTTCTTATCTCATACTACAGGTAGGTGATGTTTTATGTTATTCTGATAGTGAGTTTTATTTAGTTAGGGTTTTCGTGATGTTTCAAATAAACTTTTATAGACTTCTGGGAATTGCAGAACATAGTAAACACTAGTTTGAAAGACACGAATAATGTAGCACGACTGTGATAGCAAGTTGATAGTCAGTGTGTATTGAGAAAATTGAACTATAGTGGGATATCACTTGTCAATAATATATATATATATATATATATATATATATATATATCAAACTTACCTTTTTGATTATTGTAATGAACACCTGGTCAACATAAAAGTGTAATACTACACAGCCAGTAAACAGTAAGAGGGATACAGCAAAGAAAACGTACGCCGTGCCCATACATGCCTTCCCCTTACACATTACAATTCAAAATGATGATAATAAAGGGTTGAAGATTTCCGTTTCGTCCCCAAGGATTATTAGTAAAATGCTGGAAATGTAAAGTAGTCAAAAAATACCAGCAATAAGAAGGGGTTATTTAGCATCACATTGAGAGTATCAGACAATTTAAAATAATAAGAGTATAGAATATGATGAACAAATAACGTAACCGATAATGACTTGAGTTGTAAATTGTCATCTAACAATTCAACTTTTGGTTAATAGTAGCCTAACTTACTAATAACTTTCAGTTAAAATTCTATATTTTCAAGGTCGTTCAGTAAAGTCAGTCATATTTATTCTCATAGGAAATTGATGATAGCATTACCCGTTAACGTCATGAATCGTTCGCTGTTCATATACCTTATTCTTCTCTACTTTTAATCCTTGTATCGCAACACCGTTAGATGAATTTTGACATGATAGTGGCCAATAAAATTGTACGTTTGGGAACAAATTATTTATAGAAATAGAGAATGCTAAACACTCCTTCGCAGCACTGAACAAACAATCATGAATTTTCAGAGAATATAAGTGGATGATAGCCTCATGGTTTAGAAACATCCATATTTACCTTAAACAGCAATCAACTGAGAGCAACTTTAAACGCAAGCTAAATTCGTCTAAGATGTGTTTATATATATTTTTAAACTTATCATTAGTTGACTATCGGATGATAAAAAGTAACATCTTAAGAAAAATATTAAAAAAATGTTAATAATGGTATGATCATGCCATTGTACATACTATTAAACTCATATTATTAGACGGTTATCACTAATTAGATTGCTACATTTATTACCCTGATTTCTAATTAGAAGACCATAATAGTCAGACAAACAAATATTTATGGCCTTTAATATGTTATTTTGTTTAATAAATTCTATTATATGATTTTAAATAAAATATGAAACAGAAAATATCACGCCAGTTATTTAAACTTTGCTTTGACCATGTGTGATGTTTAAATAAATTAATGACTTCTTTGTATTGATGACTGTTGTAATTTTGAATTCCAAATACAATACATTCGTTCGGGCTCATCTAATACTTCTTGATTACATTGCGTTATTCCTGGGATTACTAGTTTATACTACAATTCAAATACTTCTGATTATCATATTGGCGTCGCGATTGAGCCTGTAATGGAACGGTTGGATATAAATTCAGGTTTTAATGCCTTTGAGGAGTACATGGAGAGGTTCGAAATCTGGACTATGACCAAGGAAGACGATGAAGATTTTAATATTGTGGCCCATTTCCTTACATTCATCGGAAAAAAAGCATACAGCCTTATAAAGACTTTGGCACTTCCAGACAAACCGATTTCACTCCCCTATGCAACTCTCAAGCAACTACTGTTGGATCATGTAAAGTATACAAATTCTAAATGCGGTAAGAGAGAAAAATCCGATAAAATGACTCGACAGAACATCAGGAATTCCACTACTTTATTAAGTCGTCGCAGTTCGATGCGTAATAAAAGTTATCCAGACAATACTTCATTGAGCTTTGAAACAGTCCATGAAGATGAGCACGAGTTTAGTAAATGCATGTTCTGTGGCAAGTTTTACCCATGTAATTCATGTATAATTCGTAATTCTAAATGCTTTAAATGTGGTATAACTGGACATATTCAGTCAGTTTGTAATACCATGGTTCATTTTGCTGAAAGTAATGCTAAGATGGATGCTTCTAATGATCAGTTATCTTTATCTAGAAGTGGTATAACGTCACTTAACAGTTCAGAGTTGAATGAAACCCAGAATCATTGTGCGACAAAAATTTTTAGTCAACAAACTTATCGGATTTCTCATGTCATTGTACCAGATATGGTTTGTCGTAATAATTCACATACTTCTGATGGAATTTCTTACAACTCTGAGAATAGAATGTTGAATGAGTCAAATCATGATCAAAAATCAGATTCAGTCATGGTAGATGCTGAATTCCCTGATGATCCATTATTCTCTAGTGAAACTCTTAATCAATTTGAGGAAAATATTTCAGAGAAATCGAATTCTGATATCATATCAAATGTCAGTGGTCCTCACAATCAATTTATCTCTAATGATATTCCTAATGAATGTGAAAAATATGTTCCGAATGAGTCGAATTGTAGTCATATTTCTGATGTTATTGTATCCGATATTGGATACTCTCACGAACAATGTATGTTGAATAGAATCCCTAGTCAGGGGTATAATGAATCAGAGGGGATAGCAAAATTTACCGAAATAATCAGAGAACCAACTTGCCCAGAAGTGAAGTTTGCACAGACAGAGAATCCAAATCAAGTCCAAGATTATCCTAATGAATATGAGGCAGATGAATGTTTTCTATTCGATTGTTTCGCAGGTAAATCGAACCTAGTTGAATCACATGTGTTAATTACATATATCAATGCATATCCATCTGTGTATTTTAATATGAATAACAAAAAGAATATGTATCATGATTTTTATTCAAGTCAAAGTCACATGATGGAATACCTCAAATTATATATCAGTGTTTATCCCCAAATACTCACATACAGTAGTCGATGCGTGAGATTTGAGAAGATAATGCAAATTGGGAACGTCATATTGGCTAAAATATTGCGACGTAAGGACCCAACATTATTTCGTGGGGGAGGATATTGTTGGAAAGTCTATGATGCAAATTCTAAATATCAATGGTTTCACTACAAAACCGACATGCCGACTGTATACAATTCCAGAACCCAGGTGAGTCTGTTCCAATTTCCGTTGTTAATTCTAATACTTACGAGTGCATTCTAGATAATACAGAGTCTACATCCAATACACCGTCAGACAGATGCAAGATGAACTTAAGAAGAAGACGAACAATCGATTACAGACACTTACAATCCAATTCGAGCTGTGGCGGATGTGATGTTTAAATAAATCAATGACTTCTTTGTATTGATGACTGTTGTAATTTTGAATTCCAAATACAATACATTCGTTCGGGCTCATCTAATACTTCTTGATTACATTGAGTTATTCCTGGGATTACTAGTTTATACTACAACTCAAATACTTCTGATTATCATACCATGATTTTCGTTTTATATTCAGATTTTATTGAATAAGACCCACTATGCTTGAAGTGTTCTTTTTTTTTAAAAAAAAGAAAGGTTTCCGTTTAACTTCAGGAGAAATAGGTATTGATAACCATGGTGAAAGTCTAAGTTATTTTTACTCAGTCCAAAGCTTGAATTTAAGGTGTACTATGAGAAACAATCTTAATGAAACATTTCACTGAAAGATAACCGGTGTTTTACTAATTAGTAAAAATAAGCTTGGAGATCTGTCACAAAGATACCCGAAAATTGCGTTTAATTATTCTACGCTTAATTGAATACAGGAGTTACATGCAATCAATGAATGAAGTTACGGTCCTCTCCGATGACTATTTCCTTCAGATGTTTTTCTTCATAGATTTATAACCATTTAAACGTTGGAATAAAGTAATTATTTCTAAACAACTAAATATAACCCTTTCAATTTTATGAAATAATGAACATTAACAAACCAGTAAATTTTGTTTAATGACACTCTTCTGTATAACTTTCTGGAAGTAGTTTATTTTTGAGTTTACATAATACCTGGTTAGCCTCCACATAAATCTATTCACTCTTCGAAATTTAACAACACAGTTCCTAGCGCAACCGTGTTATGACTTTCCTGAGTTTTAACTTTTATGGAACTAATGGTACTACTGTAGTATCAGTTTATATGTTAAGCCCATATACTTCATTCTAGTTACTGGCCAAGCCGATTCGCCTATCCATTATGAGTCATATTTTGATCTTGTTATTTATTCACTTATTAACCTTGACTATATTTTTATATGAGCGTAGGTGTATGCACACTTCGTATCTTATTCATCATATGTCTGTCATTCATTTTTGTCTGACTATAAATGTTAATTAACGCTTGCTTAAAATGAGTTGGCTTCCCAGCCATCTCCAATACGCATTATCTTTCGCCTCGCTCTCGAGTTGGCTTCTCAATAATCTCCACTTTGCATCATCTTTGCTTCGCTCGCTTACACTAGCTCATGTGCTTACAGCTTTCTGGTCTGCATCATTCATCAATAAAAATGTAGTTGCCGCTTCCTTATGCCTTCTGAATTTATACACCGTTAAGATTGGTATAATAACGGTTATCGAAGTGAACTATTATTGGAGCACGGCACTACATAACTGGTTAGCCCGACATGCGAACACGCAACACTACCAATCAGATTTATCAACTTTATAAAATTAGCCACACATGCTATAAGAAATCCGATTCATTTTTATTCATCGAAGGTTATATCCCAACATAGTTGTGGAGGACGGCTCATCAATCAATAAAAAGCGATATTCAGTCTTATTACATTAACAGTAAATAACAGAGTATTAAAGACCTATTACAACCGATCAAATACACCAAAGTATAACCGGTGACCGAGTCAGTATTCAAGTGACCTACAATATATTTAAGCAGTTAAGCTACTCCTCGTAGAGATAAAACTGAATTACCCTCAGAGAAAACTCTCAAGGCAAGTAAATAGTAATAAGGAAACATAGCAAAATAGTTTTAACAAGAAAATAATTAATTTAAAAAATATGATACAAAAACTAAAAAATGGGAAAGAGGAGAACAAATGTCATATATAGAAAAGACAGTAATTTAGCAGAACTGATGCGGGATGACCTTTTGAATTTACATAGGTTGCCTAAGAGACCTGTAGTTAACTGTCCGTTACACCCTAGTTTGTGTGAGATTTTTACTAACAAAAGGACTTCCGGAAAGCATCGTAAGGTTCATTAATCAAATCCTAAGCAAGATATTTAAGTTTTCATTATTATTGGTACGGATACTACGTGCAAACCCGTGTATTTTATTTAACTCACATTCTTTATTTATTAAAGTACACTAGAGAATTTTCATGCTCTTATATAATCGGTTTAGTTAGTATTGCTTTGATTCTTTACTAATAAGCTGAGTCCAAGATTTTTATATAAATAAACATTTTATTTGACCTTTAAGGATGGCTGTAATTTATTTTTCTACTGTTACACATAGCGATATTGTGATCTATAGTGCTGGTCAAGTTCAATCAATCAAGCTGTAAGGTAGCCACTTTGTAAAGTTACTCAATGTCGTGTACGCTGCTCACTAATAGGTTAACATAGATACATCAGTTTCACAAGATGCTAATCTTTGTTCGAAGGGTTCAGTAGTAACATCTGGAACTGCGAGACTGGGGGCTGTGGGTTCGTGTCTCACTAAGAGCATCAATGGTCCCATAATTACCGGTGAGTATTGTTAGCAAGAACCAATTAGGTCAAGTTTCTTGATACCTACCCCTAACCACTTAACAGTTGGTAATGTGAGAAAAACCTTAGTTTCTATTATTACTTGAGCTTTGATTTGCAAAATACTTTGATTTCTTACTTCTCAAACTTGTCTCACCCGTTCTTAATAGGGACCGTCGCAAAAAAACAATTTTTTCGAAGTGATAATAATGTTCATTTATCGATCCTCAAACCCAAACTACAATATCAACCATACAAAAGATTTAAGTTATCGATTTCAACTCTGAGATGCAAGTACATCCAGCTGACGAGTCCCAAATAGGACGAAACGCGCGTCCTGGATTCCACTGCTAGCCACTATCCATCTCTGCTTACCATGCTTGTGAATTAAGGTATATCGAGGCAATACGCACAGTATGCACATATGCCAATTAGAGACTGACCAGTTGCAGTCCTAAACACATCTATGGGAAGATCCAAACAAACAATACTAAGTGAATTCATACCACTGTAATGTTTGGTGCTTGACTGCTAATTTTTTTACAATTTCAGAAACAGTTTAAGCAAACATATTTCGGATAAATATGGTGAATAGATCATTTAATGTCAGCAATTCATAATACAGTATAGTTCCATAACATTGAACCTAGAACCTTGAAAACATTTCCCGTTGCAAACGTTAGACATGATGCAAACGTTTCTAACCAAAGTGGAAATTGTATATCGATAAAGAATTCAATGTATAGGTGCTGATAGACATCTGTTTGTTACTCATATTGGTTGAAATCTGTTATGTTAATAATGTTCGGTCATTAACTTCTTGATAACGCTTAAGAAACTTTAGTTGCTAAACCAAGCACTGAAAATATAAACTGCTAATTTAGAGAGTTTTTATTAAACAAGTAGAAGGGTGGTCTGTTCTCTATTTTTAAGGAACGTCTTTTACAAAAACTTACAAAATAATATTTACTGGCTTCAGGAGATACGTTGCTGATTTTATGGTTGAGACATATTTCGCTGCATTAGAACTTAGAAATCTATACGAAATACTTTATCTAAGACCAACATATAAACGTACAGTAAATTACTGTCAAAGGATCTCATTTTAGTACGTCTTAAAATTGACTATACGAATTATAAGATGAATATGGTTATTTTACATTCTAACAGTAAATTATGATATTGCAGTCATGATTCAAGTGATTGTTTGGTGTTTACTTGATCTCATGTTAAACAACATCTAAGTTAGGCACTTAGTAAAACACTTTTGTCCGCACACTAATGAGCACTTATGAAGTGAGAAAAGTTGACATTATAATGTTTAATAATACTAAAACATATATAAGTAGTACAGAGGATCCCAAGTAAATAAAACATAAAAACAATAGCTATTATTTCTAAGCTTCTTGAAATTAGTTTCTGGATTTTCAAAACGTTTCCTTACCTAATTTTATTGTCGTCAAAATAGACATTGGGCAAGTTTAAGACAAGCTTAAGTTTGAGGTTGTGAAAAAAAATGAGCAAGTAAGTAAATTTTGCCTTAATCAGATTACGCAACGACGAACCTAATTATACTGATCTAGGAATCTTAAATAGATCGTTATAAACTCATTCTCATACCAACATAATTCCTGCAATATAAAGGTTTGTCTTCTGCTGACATACAGCTTTACCTGTTCTCTCTATTTTAGTCTCAAAACGTACCGTAGTAGAATAAGAATTGAAGCTGATGTGTATTATGTAGATGTAAATTGTTCGTAACAAATTCAAGTATATATGTAAACGTCTCTGTAAAACATTCAGTCCTCTGTGGGAACCTCCTCATCAACATTTTGTTACATAAATAAACTTTAAGAAGACAAATTTACTTAACATGACATAAAATGATCACATTTTAGATAACATTAACTGTTTAGGCTTAAGTTATATTTGTCGTTTTGTAGAATTTGAAACCCTGAAAAAGCAAAGAACCATTGTTATTATTGAAATAACTTTTTATTTTATAAAAAAAGCTAAAACCTAATGTGAATTAGTCTAGATAATGGAAAAACAATATCACCGCTAGGTCTAAGTAACCGTAACTATAGTGATTTGTCAGTTGCTATCATAGCAAGTAAAGATCCGAAGCAAGTAAAGCCTTGTTCATTATTTAAATTATGTTTAAGCAGTACTACTTACCTTAAAATATTCTGAGATATACTCGCTACTACAAAAATAAGTTTAAATTGCAGGGCAAATAAAACGATGAAATATTTAGAGTAGATAAATTATGAATAACGATTTTTGACCTTCTCTGAGGTTTTGTTTAATTCAATAGTGAGCACTTGGTCAAAAAACACAACTATTTAAAGAATGGTTACAACAATTTACTGACCGTTATAAAGTAGATAATTTATTAGTTTAAAATCATATATCCTATAAACTGTCAACCTGAAACTAGAGTTTCCACATACAGCTGAACTAGTGATAGATGTAAAATTTCAGAAAAATATCAATTATTTAGATTCTAAATTAAAGTTTTGCTCACTTTACTATGTGATTGCAATACTTTTTTTATTTGTTTTTATTAGTCACCATCAATATTTCGCTAATTTATTGGCCCCACTTCTGTTCTTTAGCTTTATCGTTTTGAACTAATTCTCCAAAGCTTTTTCTGCGAGAGTTAATTAAATAAGAAGTGAAACCTGGAAAAAATATCCTTTCTGAAGAACTACGAGTTTACTGTTGTAACTGCTGGATATAACTAATTATCTGTTACTAAAAACCTTGAATTGGTTGACGCAATGAAGAACAAAAAGACGATAGATGAGAATTTACTTGACATAGAAAATAAATCAAAATAGCACCTAAATACACCACTTTTTGCATGATTTATTTACAGCCAGATTTGTATACAATAAGCTAAGTAGTATTTGACATGAATTAATCCACAGCTTGCTTCATGAACTGATATTTACAATATCATAAAATTAAAAAGTCGTAACCAACCAATATAACTAATTCACTGAGTTACATAGTTACTTCTTAAGAAGTGGTGACATTTTATAATTGACTGTAAAACCTCAGACTGTGATCAGCCAAATCTTTACTCACCAAATCATTCATCTCCAATAAAAAATGATCATACTGTAAGAGTATAAGAGTAACTTTTCATATTCATTAAGGGAAATCAGTATTGTATGACGTGATAGAAATATCTCCCTTATTTACTCAAAATAATTAAATGTTTACTGTTTAGCTTGCTAACTCAAGGACTATTTGTTGGAAATCCAATTAAGTTATTTCGAAAATATTCAGTTATCTGAAATTGTGATCTTATTATTTATATTCAGGTGTACTACACGTTTCACTCAACTCAATATTATCTCCTCACAAACATACAGATTCCAGAAACACTCTAGATAGTCTCTATAATTAAGCTTATACGACCGAAACTCGTGCTTTAATTGATCCATTTATTATAGATAAGGAAAAAAAGGGAATAGTTCTATTATTTACAAAGATTGACGTATTTCGTAATCCGATGAAAGTTTCGATAAAAAATAATTAAAATTTGATTGTTCATTAAATCTAAGCAATAAACGATAAGGGACATCAGTAGAAGTATAGTAGTTTTTCAGTACATGTAAATATTCGATGTAACTACTTATGTCAGTTTAGTTTACTACTGTGTAGTCATCCCGTTTACATATGACTGAACCTTCAAACTTTTGCGGTATCCATAAATGACCACAAATTTGTTACTCGCCTGTGCCAAGTATTATCTAAACACAGAGCGTAAGAGTTTAGTTTTAAAAAAGAAATGCTTGTTTATCAAGATATTTTAATGTTATTCGATTCTGTATAAAATAAGAACAGTATTATCTAGACAGAAACAGCAAAGAAATCCGGTTGTATAAACTTTAACAATAAAACATTTATATTACTTTTGTCTTTTCTCAGCTGGTCGCCTTTAGGTATCTTAGACAATTGGACTTCAATGTATATCACAAGACGATAGTTGTTTACAGAAGAAGTAGAATGCAAGAGAACATACATGTACACGCTTTAAGCGGTTTTCAGTTGGGTTCGAGTATAGTTTAAAAACAATATCTAAAGATTATAAATGGTAGAGAAAATTTTTAAAACAAAAATTATTTAAAAGTGCGATAAATTTTCCTGTTTAAAAAAACTTCAACTATCATATTATATTACTGATTATACTTTAGGAGATTTCTATGAACCTTACTAAAATTGCGAATGCAAATATTCTTCATAGAACTTATTAGAGTTATAAGTTATCTGACTGCTAAATTTGGAAACAATAATCAATTACAGTGCTTGGTTCTTCTCTATTTCGTCTTTATTAGTAATTAGGTTGTATCAATTTCTCGGCAAGTATACAGATAGTCTAATGCAAATTATCCATTAATAGCTTGATTGTGCTTGTTTTCTAAAAAGGTTCCTATTTTACTGTTTACATTCAATATTTGAGATACTTAACCCGTAAAGTGGAATATGAAAGCTTAAAGTTACATTCTATACTGAATTTTAAAAAATGTGTAACACTGAAGAATCAAAAAAAGGAATTCAGATAATAACATGGTGTCAGGGAAAGTTAGAGCAAGCTCTATCGTTGGATTACATCACTAACAAACGGTGTACTTGTAGTAAATGATTTGGTATTTTCATAATTTTTTAGTAATGGGAATTCAATTATTGTGAGTGATACATAAAACAGGTGTAATTAAAAGTCAACTTGTTGTTAAAAAGAAGTTACTGTGGCTTTAGGAAGGTTCACATTTGAAGAGAAAGAAATTGAAAGATTTTACACAGAAGATATGGTTTCAAGGAATGTGGAAGACTCTTAGTAGATTATAAAACATTGAGGCTAGATCAGTGTTCAGTTTATAATAACATACTGAATCTATTTATCTGCAATGTGTTTAGCAAATAATTGAAAACATCCTTGTAAGTATTGTTGGTACCTTAATTATCCAGTTAACATTAGTAATATGATCATTGAAAATCATATGATCCATTGGAAGGAACTTTAGATTTACCAACTTTACTGTTACTTCCCTATCTGTCTCCTTCCCTTATTCCTGTTCGTCACAAGAAAAAAACATATGTGATGTCAGATTATGAACATCCAGCCAAAGAGAGTATATAGAATAACCATCCTTAAATTGTGTAACAATTAAAAATGATAGCATTGTTAGCAAGCAAAGATTTTATGGTAAATAGAAGAAATAATACAATGGTCAGTGTTCTTAAGACTCACTAACCAATCTTGGTGTTATGCATACGAGCGAAGAATGTAGATATAAAATAATGTAATCTTTGTACATATACATACTTTTATCCTTATGCATATCTACCAAAATTACAGACATATACAAACCATACTGTGAGTATGGGCGTTGACTGTATTATTTTCTAGTAAACATTTCATATTGAGTTTACTTAGTAGGAAATTATAATGTTTTGTTAGTTAGTTAGTCAGATGGCTGTTTCAAGTGATGTTTGTTGCTGCGTCATTAGCAACCAACAAGGTTATACAAACGGTATGTTTATAAACGACTTTAACACAAAATCAAGAGTTGGTGAGATAGAAAGAAGGATAGTTCCCTTATCAGTGAAATATAAAAAGGTTTTCTAATTTTAAGAAAAACATAATCTACTGGATTAACTTTAGTTATGAATAATATCCTACCTGTGCATACACAGTACTACCTGTTAATCCAAACTCAAATCCCTGGAATAATAATAGTATATCGTTAATTTATATTGAAGAAGAATACTGTTCAACTGTTTTCCTCAAAAACACAGAACATATCGAATTAACCCTTCAAACTCATATTCAAAAAAGGATAATCATATTTACTATTCTTTCAGTAAAACATGAGGTGAGTAGCTGTTTAATATTTAAGTTTTGCTTTCCTGACAAACTTTATGCAAACTGATTTATTATTTTTGATTCGAGACTATGCAAAGTGTGACAGGTTTCTTTACTGCTGGTAATCTTAAGCTTTTTTACGTTAGCAAATACACGAAAAAATTAAAATTATGCAGAAAAAAGGGTATTAAAAATAAATTAATATTCATCGGATTTTTAGCTATTAGTCTTAAAGTTTGATAACCTGTGATTTTCAGTTCATGATCTGAGTAAACGTATGTACATAAACATACTAAGTGACTTAAATTACACCTAAAAGAAAGGATATTGACAACGGTCACAATCGTTATCACAGCAACAACACAAGATGCTGACCAGCTACGTTTATACACAGAGGCCTAGTGAGCTGATATGAATTTATCGATGAAAACATAAAGCCTTAGAGTAAGCTGAAATTAAGAAACAAAGGAACATCAAAATCATCCATGGAATAGTGAGTGAAACATTCTCGTAGCTTTCATGTGTTTATTTTTTTTGATTATTTCTTATGAAATTAAGTTTTGTCATTGAATCGCCTGAGCATTGGATTACGTAATGCACACACATTAAGAAAATGCTTCAATGATTCAATTTCGATTCACAGTGAATGCCTCACTACTTTAAGGTTTTAAAAAGATCAAAGAATAATATTCAAATATAGAGTTCCGTTTCCCGAGATAATGGTGTAGTAACTGTGACGATAATGATTTTATGACTGTATGACAATCTACTAAACT
Source organism: Schistosoma mansoni (assembly GCF_000237925.1). NCBI lineage: Eukaryota > Metazoa > Platyhelminthes > Trematoda > Strigeidida > Schistosomatidae > Schistosoma > Schistosoma mansoni. The sequence continues at coordinate 23,689,547 of NC_031502.1, read as the reverse complement.
TTTTTACCCTTATTTTTGAACTAACCTACGAAAAGTAGGTAAGAAGTGAAAGACAAGAAATACAATTTTAACATACCTCACATATTTAAGAAACTAAATAAGATCTCGTGAAGCGTCGATTACATTTTATTCTATATTTTACAGAATGCCTTGAAAGTTTCCGCTTTATTAGATAATAATGATAATGCCTACTCACAAAATAATTACAGAATTCAAAACAATTGAGAAGAAGGATCAGTTTAGTATAAAACAAGAAATCCATCTATTTTAAACATCCCAGTTTCTGTTATTTGAAACCCCCATGAACGTCATAGAGGTCATGGTTTTATGTTTTATCATCTCTCAGTTTCCCTGTTGCAACTCTCGATAAATATTTCATAATTTGAGAGCAGAAGGGAATCTGAAGGGACAAAGCCTGTTAGGTAGAAAAAGGTGATTTCATGGGGTAATAGAATTGCTCAAAACTTTGAAAATGGTTATAACCTTATTTGGCATATTTGTTGGACACGCAAAATAAATTACCGCATCCATCGATAAGCAGTTGAAAAAAGAGAGGCCACTAAGTTCTGACTGACCCAGTGTAATGTAGCAATAGAGTCAGACGAGATTTTTTATCGGTTTCGTCGTGTCCATAGCTAGTAACAATACCGCCTCAAATATCACTTCTCCTGGATAGGCCATGTATCTATACTTATTGACAGATAGGTGTTTCCAACATTAACATCAATGGGTAATGATTAGGTTTCTTATAATTCACCTTAGTGATGGTGAAAATCAACAAAACAAATAGAAAATAAATGAGAAAAACCAGAAATAAAACAGAAACTAAAAACTGAGAATCATAGTATTCGCAGTTATGTTTAATGAAAAATTTACAACTTGGAGGAAAACAAAAAACAAATTCATCTGTAGTAGCTCAGTTGGATTTTAGCATCACGTAAAGTCTCTAGGCGGGATACCGTCATTTCCTAATTTGGATTAAACCAAATTTTAATGGCCTCACTAATCGATGCTGTGACTTTATTTAGTATTCTAGGTTTAACTTCAGCATTATTTTGAGCACAGAAAACGCCTATTTATTTGCGAAGTCACCTCAAAATAAATGATAATTGCGTTGAGACGGTGATCTTAGCACATGTTAAGTCATAGTGTTAAAATTTCTTCTGTTTTTTGTGACATATCCCTTAAAATCATTACTCAGATGAAATATATGGGTTAAATGTCTTAAAATTGATGTAATTTATACTCAACGCAAAGTCTCGTCAGTATTCTTTTGAAATATTCGCCCATACATTTGATTTAACCCGATGTAAGGAGTTTTAGGATGTCTACGTTGACTAGATGAGTAAGCGATAAGCGTTGGATCATCAGACTTGTCCTTGATGCCTAGCTGTTAGTAAGTAGGCACACCTTATCGACGAACGAAAATTACAGACTAACAAACAAAATAAATATCAATTTCTTGTTGGCTTTGGCTTGTGAATGTAGACTACATACTTTTGTTGTTCCATCCTAAATTTGCCACTTACGCTATGATGAGTCAGTAACCTTATTATTTAGTGAATAAGTAATTATTTTACTTCACCATCCTCTCATTGTTCCCGTCCAGTTTGTTTTGCACCAAACTTAACACTGGAACCAATGTAATAGAATAATCCTCTGGAATTTTATACATACAGGATAGATCGCAAAGTCAGCTTCATTTAGCACCACATATTGGAATAATTTTGTTGTATATCACTCGAGATCTGGTAAAAAGACATTCACAGAAGAAGCTATCAAATAACGGTTCAGTTACCTGGAAGCTTGTTTATAATACAAATGAAACAAATATAACTATCATAAGTCTTCAAGAATATGAGATATATCACATTTAGCGATGAATCTTCAAGTTCTTTTCTTTAACTACAGAGTAATGCTTCTTGAAACGTGTTTAGCTTTTTTACTTTGAAATTCAATTGATTATTTTACGACTACGCAAAACGCCTCGAACTAAAGTTTACGAATTTATTTTCAAATGATTTCAGTGCTCGTAAAGCCACTGACTGGATAAACTTTCTTATAATTTCAGTAAATACCAATTACATTACAGTCAAGCAGATTATAACTCATTAAACTTTCCTTCACTTTTTAAATTATCTGCTGATAATACGGTTCTATGTAAATACTGTCTTATCAGATTGTAACTGTTAAATTATCATTAAAGTCATATTTTAACGGTTAATTACAGTTAACTATTGTTTCTTAAACCTTTCATCAGTTTAAAGTGGATTTCTTAACTTCGACTCGAAATAGAGAAAACAGTTTTGTAGGTCGGTTGTGTACTGATATATTCTATATAACTCGTACATCTAATAGTAACTTCAATTAACTTGTTACGTTTCTTGCATTTTATTACTCCATATCTTTATATCGACAATCTATTGTATAATAAAAAATCATTTCCAAAGGGGAGAGACTAGTATTACTCTAATTATACATAAGATGTAATGAAACGTAATTTGACTGGATTCGCCAAAACAAATTGCTCAGCTTACACGTTAACGCTTAATCTTCTAGGGATAGTCGGCTAATATGAAATAAGTGAGGTTGACAAATTCGCATATGATACTTTATATTCCTAGTGAACTACACAGTACTTTTTAAGACTAAGTTATCAGTAAACAGAAAATACATACTATTTAAATGTTCTCATGACAACTACATTAGTATTCTTATCTTTTTACCAGAATTCGACTTTATATCTTGAGCACTAAAACCATGCATAACTAAGCTTTATAATATGCCAAATAAACGTAACATCATTTAATCATTTCTTAATAATTAATAAAATTAGACTGGAATAAAACAGAAAAAAAGAAAGGTCCACTTTCTGGAAAGTTAAAAATGAATCCCCGAATTGATAATTTTTTCATCAAATATTACATCGTAGATTTCGAAATAACTAACTAAGTTACATTCATTTGTTTGAAAGTGAAGCTTTTAAATTGCTTTCCTGAGCTATATCTTCAAAGTTTCAATGACTTTTGGCAAGTGTTTCGCGGCTTTCTAACATGAATTAGTGTCTTTTGAACGATCGAAGTAAAACCTCAGATAAATAGAAAGATGTTGTTCTGTGTATTTCTTTTCAGTAGTTTGCAACATATGTTTTGCTTGCTCATTAATCTTACACGAATATGGATGAAAATCATCCTGACAGTTATTTCTTAAAGTGAACTTTCTATAACGTGACATATTGGTAAATTACCAGTCGAACAAACAATGGACTTATCTAGTGGATGTTACTTTGCACTAAGTGTTAGCGTTGATAGCATTTCTAATTGACTGACATTGAGTAATAGGTGTTTTTACCAATTATAATGAAGTTTCACAAGGTAATTTTCCTTCCATCTTAGCGACATTATTATCATATCTAAGTAAGTAAATTCAAGAAATGGTATGAGACGTAAGTCAAAATCTCATCTCTGTGTTTCAGACATATATAACTAGATACTTTAATAAGCTTTAAACTCATTAAATATTGATCATTATAGTTACCGTGGCTGAGATTAAGAAAAATGTGGTAACTATGGTATTGAAAGAGTAAATAATCCTAATTCACGTAATATTTTGTAGCTTAATAAGAAGATAGGTGATTTATATTACACTAAACTAAGTTCTTATCTATTTCCGTATTAAAAATGAGCTCTACTGTCGATTTATTTAGAATACACTTCTCAATATCAATAGTTTTCAGAAAGCACTGAAAACGTCAGTGCAATGTTAGAGTACTATCAAATAGCCAATGGACATCCAAAACCCTTTCTAGTACTATACATAATATATGTAAGTATATCACGAAAAATAATGAAACTATTTTAAAGAATAATTCGTGTTTTAATGTAGCTGTATTTCATGTACAATATTAAGGGTAATGTGAGCATACTCTATGTATTTCCGTTGCATTTATTATGGAACTGTGACAAAAGTAACAACTTTCCATTGAATCATTGATCGGATTACGTTTTCCAACTTATACCGAAAGCATTTGAGATAAAAATTTACGGAACATCATATAAAATCTTAATGTTCCAAATGTTCAAACTTACAACTAAAGCATTTAGACGATGAATTCCAAGCGGATAAGTAAAGTAAATTACCTTAAATTACTGAAGAAACCTTTTTTTTATTCTTATATACACACTGGTGAAAACCTGTGAATAATGTAACCGTTATTTTAGTAAATATACTGGTAAAAAGTTAATTCATCTCTGTCAGGCATGGATTCACCTTTTAAGTAAATAGTATACCGGATTATTTATTTTATTTGGACAATGGATATATACTACAAAACAGTCATGCCAAACTAGGAGTGTACGTAAACTTCATTACCAAAGTTAAGCTTGATAATTTCAGATAAATTGGACGAAATAAATATTAATACATTTGTAATACTCCAATGAGTAAAAACTAGAATTTTCAATGTCCCGTGACCTAGTGTAAACCACTTATTTAGAGTAGATAGATTAATAACCCAACACAGTCAGCACAAGTTTAAATATTAAGCCATCTAAATTTACTGTGACACTATAAACACCATTATTTTATTATTAGGAGTGCATATATTCACCAAAAAGTAATCCTACTTTGATATAAGGCTCTGTTTAAGAGTTAATCAGTACTACAAAAGTGAGTTGTTCTAATTCATCAGTTCTGAAAACAAATATAAATACTCGTAAGTCGTCTTTTGGACAATTTTTTGGTTTAATTACTATAAATACTATTTGTCCAAAGTACTTGTCTTGTTGACTTGATTGTTTGAGAGTAAACATTTTAATTGATGCCAAAAGACTGTATCTAGCTGGTAACCTGATATATAATTTGTGCTAACCTAATAAATTTTCAATTAAACATCCATGAAAATGTATCCCTAACATAACTTCACATCCGGTAATACACTTAAGCACGTATACTAATGCATTTGATCTTGTTGCTGAAGTCACAACATATTAATCATCTAAAAGTCATTGAACTTGGTCTCTCAGTTCCTGTTCTCCATATAAGTTAATTGTGAAATGAATCAGTGTTATAAAGCATAGTAATGAATTGAAATTACAGCAACCCAGATGTGGTAAAAATTCTGTCCCAGCTAAGGGTGTGTCCCACACTAATCTTCATCTGTTAATGTTATGTTGTTATTGTTGAAGTAGACAGGTATTTGTATAGTTATTATTTAACATGTTCACACAGTCCGTTTCCTTCCTTAGAATCTATGGTTAGGTTAATTATTACTATTTACTCTGTGTACAACTGGTATTTTTTTTATAAGTTTTCACTTGTATGATTTCTTCTTGTTGTTATAATCTTATTAACTTGATGTAAAAATGTTGTTGAGTAGTATACAAAGTCACATGGTCTTGGGCTTATTTCACTAGACTGAAGTCCACTTTTAGGTTTTAATGTACCTAACTCTAAGTGACTAGTTTCTTCCGGTTTTCTGCTTTATAGGTTGTTGACCAGACGATCCAAAACTTCATTTTCTGATAGAATACATAGTGGCAGCACTAGCTTATATCTTACAGTAGGTACAGCAGGAGAATTCTTTGATAAATATTACCTGTAGATCTCAGAAGCAAATTAATTACACCCACAGTAAACTATTTTAACTATTTTGAGGAAGCTTTTATTAAATGATGATTCTATTGCACAAAAACCTAGAGATAGTTATTAATAATAAGTAGCGTGAGATTAAAACACTCAATTGATCTGTGTATTGATGATAAGACTACCGATCCCTTAAGTCTGTCGGTCTTAATCGACACGTTTTCTGGGACAAAGCTTTAAACTTAAATTACCCATCTGGTAAGTGATGCAGTATATTTACAATCACAACAAACAATGAAGTTCGAAACCGCATCACTATCAAAATGGATTACATGGTTTATCTACTTAGTTTATTTTCCCTAATATACCAACATATGAAGAATATTCTATGAACTAAACTGTTGTTCCTAAATAGCAATAGTATTAATAATCAGAAATTGTTACATCTCTTACAAGTACTCTTCTGAGTAAGGTGATTCATTGGTAACTAACTAATTAATTACCAATTCCATAAAGCTTTTCGTACAACATACGCTACGTATTGTTCTTTTTCTCAACAAAAGTGTTGATAATTGCATAATTAATACTGTTCATAAAAATATACTCCCTAGCAGCACGAGCAGTTCAATAATATGCCTACAAACGTTCAAGTTTTCATGAAATAAGTCACCACAGAGAGCCGAAATAGATTGATCGTTTGAAAGTGATGGATCAACCAAATTGAAGTAGCTAACGATATTTAAAACCTTCAGACAACATTTTCACCAAATATTAGGACAACTTCGTTTGCAACATGATACCACGAGACCAATATTAACCGATATAATAAGTGTCGCTCATTAATTTTACCATACAAATTTCATAGCAACAGAAATTTTAGCAATAAATGTGTCAAGTTTTCATTTTAATCTCAGAATCCTTTATGGGAGAGCAAGGATTCTCAAACTAAGTAAGATCATTTGTCTTCTTTATTTTAAGACCTTTAATTTCTTTTGAAATAATAGTTGTTTGCTCATGAAAAAGTAAGTAACTTATCACCATAATATCAATAACCTTTGTGTACTGTAGAAATTGACGATTTAATATAAGTTCCCTGACTTCTATTATCTTACTCTGATAATAACTTGAATCCCATCAGTGTTAAATACAGAAACTAGATTTCTTTCGGGCGATAATCGGGTAACCTTACGTGGTTGAAAATAAATCTCATTAGTTAAATGTTTTTGTGGCTATATAAATATGATATTCAACAAAATCCTTCCATGAATCAAGAGACTTGAAAAAATTCAAAGTAAATCTGGGACGTAAACCCTTTTTCGTTTGATTCTTTGTAGGTCGATAGATTATGTAGAGTCATTATAAATGCGTGTTTCACTTCTCACATTTTTCCCCATCAAAGTGCAAAGTAATTCTATTTTCTTTTCAGTTCCAGATTGACAGTGTAAAACATAACAGAAATCGCCAAGAAGTAACATCGTTCTGGAAAACACTAATTACCAAGTGGATAGGGTTTAGAGTCAGAACTATTCTATTTCTTCACTTATTTCTATCTAACTTGAACTTTAATAATGAAAGTTTTTGAATATCTTCAATATAAATGCTATTACTGTTCAGTCTGTATGGCATTCATACATAGTCCTGTTTCATAAATGTCAACAGTGTTTTCTGAGAATCCACTTAGTGATAATGACATTGTAGAATCTGGTCATTCACCTATTGAAGAGGCTGATTTCACTCAGCAATCAACATCTCCACCGTTAGAAGATAAAACAATACAACAATCAACTCCTCCTTGTTCATCATCGCCAACACTACAACCAATAACAACAATACTAACTGACACACAAGCAGAAACTCAAGAACCGGAAGAAACTCAACCTATTCAACCAGAGTTTACTGAGATAATAACAGATAAAAATAAATTAAAGCAGTGTGTTGAGTTAAACTCCCCAACTAATATTGTATTGAAAGAATCCAGTCCAGATAGAGAAAACGGTGGTAACAATATGACGAATCAAGATGACAGAGGAAATATATCACCTAACTGGATACCTGAGCAACACTTTAATGTTTATACATGTTCTACTACGACACCGAGTTCACAATCGGTTTTACGGCTAAAGCAATATTACACGAGTTTAGGAGAGTCAACAAAGCCTTATGAAACTAAGATTACTGAAGCGAACAATAATAATGGAAATAATCGTAATGGAAGGTCGTTTCGCAAATTAAGACGTAATACATTCGACAGATCATCACACCGATCAAGCTCAAAAAATAATGGTGAACAATCCGATCACATAGAAAACGTCAGTTCATTTAAAGATGGAAAAGTAAATACATCTGTAGAAGAAATGTGCAAATTATTTGAATCTGGTCGCTTTACCGATCATAATAAAAAACAAACAGTAGCTGAAACGGTAGTAGCATCAAAAGAACAAAATGAAAAATCTAATGATTTAAATCATTCTAAATCATTTAAACTGATCAAATCACTTCCTGAGAATACCTTAGAATTTCATTCGCGTCCGCCAAAGTTTCGGACTCCTAGTCCCAAACCTTTTAACCTACCAACACCACCTCCACTACCTCTACCACCAGCCATGGAATTTGTCAACAAATCTTATGAGATTACTAGTGCTACTAACAATAATATAAGTAGTTCAAATAAGGTAAGGAATAAAATGAAATGTAAAAATAGAAACTATTCATCCTGTTGGAGTCAACCTGCTAAGCCAATATTATCAATGAGTTTACCATATCGTTCGCGATCTTTGGCGATTGACAGAAAATCAGATCTAAGTCATGGTAACAGAGGAGGTTCGTTATCTCGTTATCGTGCTTGCACAATTACTCAGCGATCACTATCACCATTACCCAATACATTATCCTTTAAGGATGATCAGACTGATAAGACAGCTAAAAGTAATTTTTCAAAATCTTCAGATTTAAAATGTTGGAGATCCAATAATTTTATTGACACTAATACTAAGAATACAGAGTTTGAAAAACAGCAGTCTAATCACTCCGCAGTCCATTGTAATGCCTGTAATGTAAAGCCTGACCAAATTGTCTGTATGAATCCTTCGTCTACCGACGGTGTGTATGTTAGATCAGCTGTAGTCTATGAGCGTGTAAATGGAAAACCTATCTCGAGGGAGCCAAAAAACTTCATTACGACGTATGTAGTATCTAAGTGGCCAAGTCCAAGTCAAGCAACTGTTCAGGCTACTAATTTATGGGTTGCAGAACAGTCTCTGCAAGAATATAACCAGAGGTTGTCTACACCTTACAGAACACAAGGGTTATCAAAACTCAATACCACAGCTCAACCTAGCGAGTCGAAAGAAATCCAGTTATATCATAGTAGTCCAGTCGATAATCTAGCTAAATTAAAAAAAAGTACTATACAGCAAAAAGATCGGAGTGTGGTAGTTCAGCCAAGAATTAAATTTGATCAGCGCGATCATACACGTATATTTACTCATACTAGGAATAGATCTTTATCTCCACAACCGTTACCCACTCCACCTTCAACTGAATTACACCCACATATATTACGTTGTACTAGTGGTCTGTGCAGTCCATCCCATCAAAGTCGTATATCTCAGCCTTTCGTGGATAAATCCAATAATCCAGATAAAGTGCGACGATCAACATATCACAGACCTTATTTAAGTCGTTCGTGGTCAGTAAAATCATTATCCCCACCACCACCTTTCCGAAGTCAGTGGCTTAGTTCTATGGGTACATCAAGAAGCAGACAGAAAATATTTGATAAATCTCACAGTTTAACACGTGATCGGTGTCTCAGAACCAACGCAGAATCATTTTGTAAACATCACAGAGGTTGGGAACCAAACCGAGTAATAAATTGCACCAGACATAGAAGTTGCATTGATTCATACCGCAGGGAAAGCGCAAGACGTTTACGAAACTATGAAAAGAAAGAATGGATAAAACGAGCAGAAGAAATCAGTGAAGATAGACAAAAATACCATGAACTTAGAGGAAGTTGGTCTCCACCAGTTATGCGAAGTCCACCAAGTGCAACACCAAATAATATGGAAGAACGTACGGAAAAGGAAATTCAGAGATACATAAGACAGCACTCCCCTCCAGCTCGGTCCCCTCGTGTCGCAATTCCCAGGTGTTCATCGTATTATCCACAAGAATATGTGAAATCGTTAGACAAAGGCATACAATGTGACAGTGTTGAAGCAGGAGAATGTGCATGTCAAGCAATAGATAAGTTTGCGGGCGACTGTATAGACACTACCCCAATCGCGGAAGATTTTGATAAAAAACGTGCGTATTTTGAAGAGTTGATCAAATTAAATAGAAATTTAGCTCAATGTTCATTTTGTTCTGACTGTTATCACTGTTCACCTGGACAAACACCAAAGCTTAGCGCATATTCAAGCTGGGATTCTGAAATCAATAATTTGAACAGTCAGAATAATTTATTCATAAAACGAGATTTCCACTCTAAAGACCAGCCAAGTCACTATCAATATCATCGTCACCAACAGGAGAATCACTACGGAAAAAATCATGAACGACATATTAACCATTTTCAAAAGCTTAACAAAAATTCATCTTATAACTGTCATGAATACAACCATGATCCGTATCCTGGTACGAAATACCATTATAACATTTACAGTACCAATAATAATAATCACCACTTTACTCTCGGTGAACCTCAACAGTATGCTTCCAATACATATTTACCCTTCGAAAATCCGGCCTTTTTAGATCATGATACGAATTATTCCCATTTAGATAAAACTTTAATGGACCAGCCCTCCGTTAACTCAATAAAACATGACTACTACGCAAAGGCTATTAATGCTATGCCTAAAGTTGCACCAAACCCACCTACATACAGTAATAATAACGATAATAGTAACTTTTACAACTATCAAGAACCCTATGAATCATTTGTCAGATATCGAAATATTTCTCCATTACGTATAGAACTAGAAGATTCACCAAACCCCACAACACCATATAATAATCAGTTTACGACTCAGCGCCCCTACAAGATTCGGAAAACAATTCATTCACCACCGTGCAGATTTGCCACTCACACAGTAAATGAAAATGACATTTTATCAAATTACCAAGAACATCAAAAACAACGAGGTGAATCTTTAGAAAGTTTACATTGTGAGCAGAATGATTATGTAGACGATCAGCCAAAATTTTATGGCAGGGTAAAACAGATTGTTCAAGCACTAGATAAACAAGCTGCAGAATACAATTCACGTATTGACTCAGTTGAGTCAATAGCCAGTCCTGATAGACACCAACCATTAAGACGCAGCCACAGTGATCGTTTCTCTTACCTTATGCCAAGAACATCATGGTAACCCGAAAAACTGGGACAATTTTTTGTTGTTGCCATAAAGTAGAATAACGCTCTTACACCTTGTACGCTAATTTTCAAGAATGTTTGAATTAACCTCAAATAAGAACATATATTTTCCTCTGCATACTATATTGTTATTCTTATTCAACTTTTAATGTTCTCTGACTTAATGATATTTTAGGATGACAAAGCTAAATAATCATTCAGGAATTCTATGACTGTTAACATTGATTTGACGTTAATTGTTTAGTGTTTACTATTAATTATATTTTTATTAGTTTTAATTAATCAACGATTGAAAAGTTATTCAGTGATATTTTGTGTTATATAACTGAGAATAATCTAATTGGAACCTAAATCGAAATAGTCTATTAATAAACAATAACCAACCTTTAAGCTATGGAGAAAGCGCTGCTAATTTTAATATGCATTTAATAGTGATTAAATATGTTGACTACTTTTCTTTATTCATTTTTTGTTTGCTTTACTGATAAAAGTCTTTCTAGTTATTGCCTTTGTTTTTCTTAAAAGAAGCAAAACTTTGATAGGAAAATGAGAATCAAGAATATAGACGTAGAACTGTGCATCAAACTGTTATATCAGCTTCCGAAATTAACTACCAAATTGGTCATAAACTAAATTTTAACTTAGGCACAAGACGTATTCCAGCACCAATGAGTCTTCTTCTTTCATATATGTAAACTAAAATATCTGTATTTACTAAAGATTTAGTCTACCAGCTTAAGCCTAAAATCAACGGTAGGTATTGTATAGTTTATAGATTAGATTCAATACCAGTGCCTGGTCTCCATTCACTATCATGTTGAGAAAAGTAATAGTTGAATACAATCATAGAATATTTCCAAGTCAGTTAACGTCATCTGTAAAAGCATCTTTCCGAGCCAATATGTTATGATAGATTTGCAGTTTACGTAGAAATCAAATAAAAATGACTTTAAATAGAAGTTTACCAAATATTAAGTGTACATTTAACTCACTTTTTCTAGTTTAAATTGTCTTTTATGCTAGGCTTCATCAGCTTTCCTAGACTGTCACAACAGAAATTTGCTGTATTTTCCCTAGTTAAATTTAAAATGGCTAGGTATGAATAAATAATTATTCACTATTTTTAACAACTGAAATATAGGTAGTGTGCTTTCCTGGCAGTTTTCAAAAGATTCAAGAATTCAATTTTTTGAAAATCCCAATTAGAACGTTCTCCGACAGCCTCATCGTTTTCTGTTTCCAATGAATTGCTACAATTTATGGTATAATACTTAATTGCTTTCATCTGGTAAGCTTAATCATCTGGACTTTAATGTTGGCAGTAAGCTCATACTGATACTGTGAATTATCATGAAATGCTTCTTAACCAGGTTTTTATAAATGATATCTATCATTTACAAAATGCACAATATTTGTCAGTTGTGGAGAATATCAGTTCTGGTTTATTGGTTTATTCGAAATTACATTTTGAAACTCGGATTTGTGATGCGAGTCTGTAAATCAGGCAGTAAAATTAACCTTTTAACATCACTTTAATAGCATTAATCTACACGGACTATCTCTCTGCGAAATATTACAAAAGCACCAGGAGATGATATTTGAAGGTAAAATTTAAATCCAATTCATAATTTGTGGTTTCTGCATAAGTATACGTTTAAGAATTGAATTATAAGGAATATAGTCTCCCAAGCTAACAATGTTAATGAACATGGTGAATCAGATTTGTTAATGACATAATTTAGTTTGAAATTCCCTAACAAAATCCAAAATCCTTCCATATACTAGGGATCAAATCTTTTAATATAAATCTTCTATCTATATGTGAAAAAAAAATTATAATTGAAATAGTCTCAGCGATTGAAATCTAAATAATTCCAACGTTTCGTCCAGCTAACTTGTCTGGACTTCTTCAGGGAAATAATCAAAATCAAAATCATCAAAGAAATATATAGTGTTTTTTAACAATCATATCAAAATCTCTCAACGATGTGAATTAAAGGAGACTGGATAAATTGTGTGTGTGTGTGTATGTGTGTATGTATGTGTAAGATGAGTTATTAATGAATGATATTCAGTGTTGATATGTTTTTATGTGAAGTAAAAATAAGAATAAAAGTGCAAAAATGAAGGTTGAAAAGTTTTTTCGGAATCATCGAAATTGCAAACATAATGAGAATCATCAAGTACATAATTGTAATGCTAAACATAACTCATATTGATTTCAGTCATAATAACGATTCATGTGAAGTAAACAGGTTGAATAAAAGAAAAGGTCAAATTACTTGTTGATGAATATTTGCCAAATGGTAGCTAGCTGAATACCATCCTTTCTGTTTAGGCTGTTCTTATTCGCCCATATATACAGCGCTTCTGCTGTCAATCTTTCTTTGTGAGTGTTGAAACCTTTCTGAAGTATTTCGGCCCCTTCAAAATTAATCATGTGTCCCATTTCCAACGCATGTAACGCTATTGCAGACTTATTCTCAAGTTTCCTTAAGTCAACCAAAGTTATCGACATAGAAGAGGATGAAGTAATGGCAAGTTTTGATGTTTCTTCCTTATTTACTAACGTACCTATCAACAGAGCGTTGGATATTATTTATGCTTGTTTAGAATCTGATTTGGATTTAAATTTACGTTGCCCGTTAGATCCATCTGAGTTTATCAAATGTTTGGAACTATGTTTAAGGTCCACCTTATTCATATTTCGAGGAGATCTATATAGACAAAAAGAAGGTATAGCTATGGGTTCACCAGTTTCTCCGATTGTTGCGAATTTATTCATGCATTCACTCGAAACTAGTGCAATCGCAAGAAGTGTTTGTCCACCAAAGGTCTGGCTACGGTATGTAGATGACATTTTTGTTATCATTAAACAGGACTATTTGGAAGAATTGTTTGCAAATGTGAACAACATTTCGGAACAAATTTATCTAACGAAGGAAATAGAGTCTGTTGACCACAAACTGGCATTTCTCGACTGTATGGTTGAGTGAAGACTTAATAATAGGAAGTTGAAAATAAATGTTTTCAGAAAATCAACACATTCAGAGAGATACTTAGATTTTGATTCGGCTCATGCTTTATGTACGAAAGTCACGGTTGTTAAAAAATTGATTAACAGAAGTCTTAAGCTTGTTACAGATAAGAAAGACCAACAATATGAATTGAATAGGATTTTATCTACACTTAGGGATAACAACTACCCAAAAGAGTTTTTAAAGAAGATTGTTAGAAAGGAAAGAAAAGCTAAACTACAATGTGTACAGAAAGATTGGAAGTCCACTGTAGTCATACCATACCGTAGTGAAACGGATCTTAAACAAGCATGATACAAGAGTGTATTTTAGAACATGTGACACTATAAGATGGTCATTGGTGAAGGTTAAGGATAGGTTACCAAAGGAAGAACATCAAAATATTGTCTATGAGATCAATTGTCATGATTGTAATGCGGCTTATATTGAAGAAACATCCAGACAATTGAAGGTAAGGTTGAAGGAACACAAACAGTGTTTAAAAAACGTTCCCAAAACCTCGGTTGACTTAAAGAAACTTGAGAATAAGTCTGCAATAGCGTTACATGCGTTGGAAATGGGACACATGATTAATTTTGAAGGGGCCGAAATACTTCAGAAAGGTTTCAACACTCACAAAGAAAGATTGACAGCAGAAGCGCTGTATATATGGGCGAATAAGAACAGCCTAAACAGAAAGGATGGTATTCAGCTAGCTACCATTTGGCAAATATTCATCAACAAGTAATTTGACCTTTTCTTTTATTCAACCTGTTTACTTCACATGAATCGTTATTATGACTGAAATCAATATGAGTTATGTTTAGCATTACAATTATGTACTTGATGATTCTCATTATGTTTGCAATTTCGATGATTCCGAAAAAACTTTTCAACCTTCATTTTTGCACTTTTATTCTTATTTTTACTTCACATAAAAACATATCAACACTGAATATCATTCATTAATAACTCATCTTACACATACATACACACATACACACACACACACAATTTATCCAGTCTCCTTTAATTCACATCGTTGAGAGATTTTGATATGATTGTTAAAAAACACTATATATTTCTTTGATGATTTTGATTTTGATTATTTCCCTGAAGAAGTCCAGACAAGTTAGCTGGACGAAACGTTGGAATTATTTAGATTTCAATCGCTGAGACTATTTCAATTATAATTTTTTAACATATAACGAATTCTCTATACTCGGCGCCCAATTATTGTCAAACTATTCGTTCTAACCTTGACGAATATTCGTATAAAATATCTAGTATAGTGCTTTAAAGACTATAATACACTACACTTTACCAAATGACATAAACGTCAAACACGGTTCTCCACAGCATGAGATAAATGGGTAAACCCATCATGTTATAATAATATTGTTATTTATCAACACACCAAATAATACGAACAACTGGACTAAGTTTGTCAAGTGATGATGACACACCGAATATGCCAATCTTGGTAAATTCTAAACAGTTGTATTTGATATGTTCATTATGAATTTTTCATGCTCTATCGCCTAGGTGTAGTATACGGAATTCAACTAAGGATTTACATTCATGGATTATTCAATCGTTCATTCAAATCGGAGCTAAATCAACGGGTCACTAAAATACAACTAAATTATTTCCATTTTACCTATCTCGAACTATCAATAAGGTAATTACTTTGAGATGGATATTGCTCTGATTGATCAAAATGGTACTTAGTGAGTTAAAAGTTGATTGCTAGTACATAGTCACAAACATATTTCGTTAGTTTTAGTTACCAACTTCTATGCCGAAAAGACCGACTATCTGCGACATAAAAAAAATATTTGACGGAATATTTTCAGTCGATGAAAATGTAGTTAGTGATAAAATGAAGCAATTAAGTCAACATAATACTACTTGCACCACATTTTCAACTATCCACATCACAAAATTTGAAGACAGTTGAGAAATGTAAGTAAATACTAATAATTCAACAAAAAATGTCTTCTGTGTGATGTTTTTTTGAAGACGATAATACAACTAACGAGAGTAAAACATTATTTAAAAGTGCAATATAATAGTCTGAAAAGTTGGACACCCGAAAATAGGTTAATTTAGCTTTTTGAATTCTCATACTGTTATCTCTAAAAAATAATAAACCAGAGGAAATAATCAAATATTTAAAATTTCATATAATACGCTGCAGAAATTTTGAGGATTCCATTGATTCATTGTTTTATAAACTAAGGTGTAAGCTTTTCAACGTTAGTCTTTTCTTATTTATAATTGTATGTTAAAATAATGTGTAATATGTGCAATTCAAGATGTTCTGGTTGACCTCCAGTGATTCAGAGCTTTTAATACTGTTTTGATCTTTTCCATTGTGAACTGAGAACGTAAAGTTGGTAATCTTATATGAGAATTTTGATTATATGAACATAATCTTAGACAATATTAACAATTTTAGTAGTTAAATTCCATTAGATGAATTTACTAATTTAACCAAATCTCCACTTATTTGACTTAGGAAGTTCAGTGATCCTAAAGCAGTTTAAAATATCTCAAGGAGTTCTTACATATCTGGCATCTCATTAAACTGGTATCAAAAACCAAATAGATTTATTTTAGCAGTAGATGTGAACAGAACAACGACAATTAAAACAAATAACCAAAGAACAAGATAATGACTGAAAAATCTAGTATGTACATTCGTGACTTAATTATGGTAAACAAATACAGTCAGTCAAGAGGTGTAGGAAGGATTTGAATGTGACCAACTTGGTCTTTTCTGCTGTTACGGGTATGAGGGCTCTTATCACTTCCTGGCTGCCCAAGGTGAGGCGTGACATTTTTAGGGTCAACCTTTTCTAACCCCTTCCTTCCTTGTGAGAAGGCAGCATCGCTGCAGATGCTGGTTGTCCGAGGGAAACACCTTACTGCTGTCACACCTCTCTACAGTCAACAGTAGGACCTCGCCCTCAGACCCTGAGTTGCTGCCTTTAGCCTTACGGTTCTCCAATCAACCTGCCTGATATGGTAGAATCTACCGGAACATATGTTCCAGCCAATAAAGCTCGGTTGGGTTATCACGATAGGCATGCCCGACCACGATGTCAAGGTAGCAGCTACGGTCGAGTAAACAAATACGGTAGTGTTAAATCAGCCGACAGCTAGGGATAAAAGTTTGCATTTTATTCATTTTACAATAACATAATAGAAATAGTTGAATTTTATTTTATAAAAAATGAAGTAATCAAGGATATAGAATATACTTACAAAATTGCTCAACGGAAGATTATTTTCACTCGTGATGATTTATCACTGTCAACAGCCAGTGTATTATTGAAAGCTCTTCTCGAAAGCTATCATTTCAGTAAATTAGTTCATCTTTTAGCTGATAATGACTAGAGATCTAATATAAAAGAAAATAGACTGTTTCCCTTAGACATCATTCACTAAGCGTCTTGGGGGCCATTGTCATTTGTTGGGAGTTATCTGTCTTCTAACCACATAATAGAATGAAAACACTTGTTGTTTGAAGGAATGTCTCTTGATGATATCTTATATATTTAGATGGTGAAGCATGGAGTTAGGTTTTGGTAAAGAATTTGTACCACCAGTACTTCTCCCCAACTTTGGTCTACTTTTCTTTGTTAACAACTGATTTTAAAAAGCAGCATTGGGAATAACAATTTTAATATAGTTTAGATTCAGATATAAACATAGGCATGAAACAAAACTTCGCAATACTAAATAAACCAAGTAACATAACAGTTAACACAATGAAAACCAACATAAATGTTTACTTACCCAACAAAATATCATGTTTGGATTAGATTGTAACTTTGAAAAAGTGAAGATTTTCAATGATTTTTCTAGACTCTAGTCACCTAATTGGGCAACTGTTTAACAAAGAAAAAGATGGGTTCATGCCATTTTATATTCAATAAACAAGGGTTACTGTATTGATACTATGGATACGTGATCACATCAAATCTCAACAATTATTTATTATGTAACTAAAACAGTGTTTTTAATTTACGTGGATATCTTAGACTGATGTTCACGCTAGATAAATGTCTAATTTTCTTACAATAGTTTGATTACACAAATCGCGATCATTTGTTTACAGTTTTAGGTTACAATCAAAGTTTGAAAGTGGTCAGCTGAAATTATATAAGAATAAATTTTAAAGCATGAATTACTTGTTTCATAATATAATTGTTATTTTCAGTTGACGAACTTGATCGTAAACGGTTTACTAAGAACCTGTGAAATCGGAATGGTTTATAAGAAGCAAACCAAGAATTGATCATTCCTGTTGTACATAAATCATAAGTAGTCAAAATCTCTGTTTAATTTTTCTAATAGGCCAATAGGTTTAAACCATTTATGAGATCGGAAAACTCTACCTTGAATGAAAGTAGATAGGAATTTTTTATATTTTTAATCAAACTATTTCTTGCCAGATCCACATGTAGGTTTACGAAGAGAATGTTCTAAATGCTTTATGTGGTTAATCAGTTATAGACAAACATACAGTGAATGTTTTAAATAATTTTGTCTACTGATTAACAAATACGACTAACGTTTTATTTTGCCAATTCAGTGTAGTAGTAGTAGTTCAAGAATCAAAATTATGAATAAATATATACCCATTATGCATTGATATACTTGTCGAAAAAATGCCTCTTTCAAGTAGCTAATTAACAAAGCAGTATAGCGTCTGATACATGAGTTGTTTGCTGTATTACCACATGTCTTTCCATAGATTACTTTTTTCACTAAGATTATAGCACCAATAAATGACGTAAATCACAACTTCATAAATATTTGAACGCCACTGTGTACGTTGTAAAAGCCACTTGATACCAGCTGATTAGAAATCAAAGCAAGTGAATGAGTTGTTTGGAAACTGTGGTAGAACCGAATCTGAGAAACAAATAGAACTCTTTAAGAGAAATTTGCTGACTAGTCGGATCATTTTTATCATCACTTTTATGAAAGAGAAAGGAATTTCAGAAATGCAACTGCTGATTTAGCAAACTTTTTAACCATATGGTTCTGTGACCCATTTATTTATGAATCCCGCCAATAGGTTTATTTAAAGAGAATCGACCAAGAATGAAGAATATCTGATCCATAATGTTCCAAACGATCCACTACTGAATACCAAGATCAACAGCACAAACAGTAATTCATGTATTTTGTTTATTATTGTCATTTCTAATAATTTATGAAAGAGTAATATCAACTTTCTCATCGAAACAACTTTATATCGTAATTCGTCACGATTTATTGTGCAAAATGAAAACGCATTTCGGAATTCCTTTTGATTAGTTTAAGGATATATCATGAGTGAAGGTTCAACTTAAGCATTTAATATACTGAATCCATGTCTAATGAAGTCATTTACTGAAACAACACAAAACTATGAGCAATCGCTTTTCGGAATAGGATTATTATTTGTTTTAGACACTCTATCTCATTGTCATTTATCCCCCTTTCGTATGCCTACTACTTGAGTCTCTCTGCCTTCTGCTGACATTGATGATAAATTTAAGGTCAACTAGTAAAAGACCTTTGAAGTAATGTTTCTCAAAATATATTTTTCCATTTCTACTTGTTCCGTAAACATTCACAATATTAAAGCACTGACAGTTTTTTATTTCAAGAATCCATCTTTATGAAGTATATTGTGAAATTGTAATAAGGGTACTTATATTTGAAATAAACATTCCTAACTTTAGTAACAAGCTTTCCTCAATACAATTTTGTTCATAGATGAATTCAGAGTATTAATCTGATTATTCTGTATATTATAACTTAGATTATGTACTTATTATTCAAATAAATGATTTAGAAATTCATTATCCAGCTATTTTTTTCTTTTCCTCAGCTTTTAATTCATTTGCTGCTCTGGAACATTCGATCAGCAATTTGTGTGTGGAACTCAAGGATCGATTAGTTTGAAAGCTTTCGTCTCATTATGTGTATAAATGATTTATCAAACAGAATTAAGAAAGTGTTGTGGAGTGATTTAAATAGGCATTCGGGATTTTATAATTGAGAATATGTATATTTTATAAGCTCGTGAAGTATTCTATTTATCTTGATATATTTTATACGATATCTCTCAGTCCTGGCTGAACACTATTAAAAGTTGTTATTACAACTCGTTATACGTAGTACTAAATAGATAAAGTAAAACGAACAACTGAGTGAAATAAATTTCCATCCATGGACAACTTTATACTTTGAAAAAATCAAATAAATCTAACCTCTGTGACATTATTTATTTATTTATTTAAACACATAAATATTGGTACAAGGAAGCACCAGATAAATATGCGCCTCACAAATCTCATTCGATTTGTGTGAGGGCTGTGATACTGCCCAGGTGCCCAGACTGAAGCAGGTGGTTTTCTTAGGGGACCACACCCGGAGCCTTTGACCTAAAGGTCTAGTCCACAAGGCAGTGGAGCATCGTAAGGAGATGCATTCCCATGGTAGCCGGTGACCAACAGTTGGTTCATACGCCATTCGTTCCATCAGGATATTGGAGCCCATGTGCACCATTGGTTTGGAATCAGGGTTTTCCAACTCCCCTAGGTGGATCCTCCACATCCACCAAGCCGGTTAAGGCGCCGGACATTCGCTTTTCGTCCTCTCACTTTTGTGAACAACACCCCCGCCACGAGAAGGCAGTGAGTAGGACTTCCCTGGCAGAGGCTATATATTCGCGTGGCCATATGAGAGCATTTCGAGAGGGAGAGCAGACTCTCCCCACTCTCGGCCGTACCAGGGCATTTGGGGGCCTGTGACATAATGTTGAATTATTGATCATAAAACACTTAAGCACTAATTAGGTATAGGAAAATGAAGATGAAATCAAAACGATATCCCTTGCAAACTCATTATTCTAGTGAATATAAGAGAGGGAACTGAGCTTTACAGTTTTACTCAGTAGGGAAATTAGTCATGATAATGTGGTCATCACTAGTCAGTGAACTATGTGGAGGACTAAGTTACATACATCAAATAATGTCAGTCTAAGAATAGTGGACTAATTCACTGGTAAAAGACAAACAGATAAGATTTGATGTGAAGGAAACAGAAGTTTGTATTAACATAAATTAAAATAAGCAAAGGTGGAACTAAACAATTATTTTGTGAGGTCTGATATTTCCGTTACAAGCGTTACATCATCAAACTGTTTCTGTCACACAATTCCATTTTACGTACGTGACTGACGACTCAAATATTTGATATGTAGTGTAACTAACTAAGGAGTTTAATTTAAAAGATCTACACTTGTATATTATGGGTTTATTAGATACAGAAAATCTCCGTTGCTGTGTAGCTTTCAGCAAACTTGTAACTTATATGTAACAATTTCTCTTGGTGCTTCCAATAAACTTAAGATATTTTGAAATGATTGAGAGCACTCGTAGCTCAGGTGGTTGCTTTAGAGCGTGTTGAGTTCTCTAAACTAGATAGCTTTATATGAAGTATGTTCTGAAAATGTTGCCCAAAACGATGATGAAAGTTCCTTAGTTAAATCATCTAGCTCAGATAACGCAACAACCCGAAAAAAACTTCAAAATATTTTAACACTTTTGTTAAGTTAGTTCTCCGAAGCACAACATCACGGTGGTATAAAGATACTTTGTGATTGTATTACTTAACGCCTGATAAACACATGAGAACGTATAGACGGGAAAGGCTGCTGGTTACGAATAAATCAGATTTCTTATCGAAGGTAATTTTGGACGCTTAAGTCAGTTTTTTAGGTAATTTGTCTAAGGGAATACTGATCGATCGTTTAGAACACCAAACTTAACATTCATGGACCATTAATCAAGTTAACAAAGCTTTGATAATAATAAGTATCCTCAGTTGTTCCGCACATTTAGACCTAAACTAATGGTAAGTTAATACGTTCTCCTCGCTAATTCAATGTTTAAGCTTCCATTAGTTTAAAATTCATCAGCTGCTAATTTCATTTTCAACCAATGAATGCTCTACTTGTCAGGGCAACAATTTATCTAGGTACATGGAATGATCGTACAATGTGGGAGACCGGAAGAGTCTTCCAAATTGCTGCAGAAATGAGGAAATACAACCTGGAGGTGCTTGGGATCAGTGCAACACATTGAAAGCAGGTTGGACAACAACAACTATCTTCAGGGGAGCTTCTGTTATACTCCGGTCATGAAGAAGAAAATGCCCCACATACACAAGGAATTGCATTGATGCTGCCCAAACAACCACAAAAAGCACTTATGGGATGGGAATCTCATCGACTAAGGATCATCTAAGTCTCCTTCAAAACAAAGAAAGAAGGCAATACAATGAACGTCATCTAATGATATGCACCTACCAAAGACTACAATGAAGACGTTAAAGACCAATTCTACGATAGGCTGCAGTCAATCGTCGAGAAGTGCCCAACAAAGGACCTGGCCATTCTGATCGGAGATTTAAATACCAAGGTTGGAATGGATAACACCGGATATGAAGACATCATGAAACGACGTGGTTTAAGGGAAAGGAACGAAAATGGTGAGAGATTTGAAAACCTATGTGCCTTCAATAAACTGGTCGTAGGCGGCACTATATTCCCACATAAACGCATACACAAAGCCACATGCATTTCACCTTATCACACTACGCCGACCCAAATCGATCATATCTGCATCAATAAACAGTTCAGAAGGACGATGAAGGGTGAGAGAACCAGAAGAGGAGCTGAGATAGCATCAGATCTCCACTTGCCGGTCGGCAAGATGAAATTAAAACTCAAGAAGCACTGGACAACGAGGCGGACAACACCACAAACGTTTAATACGGCCTTTCTTAGAGATAATGACAGGCTCAATGAATTCAAGATAGTCCTCAGCAACAGGTTCGAGGCCTTTCATGATCTACTCAATGGAGAGGGGACTACCATGGAGAGCAACTGGAAAGGTATCAAGGAGGCAATCGTTTCAACATGTCAGGAGGTTCTGGGCCAAAAGAAGCATCATCACAAGGAATGGATCACTGTTGGCACACTGGATAAAATTGAAGAAAGGAGGAACAAGAAGGCAGCAATCAATATCAGCCGAACAAGAGCAGAAAAAGCCAAGGCACAAGCCGAATACACAGAGGCCAACAAGCAAGTGAAGAGGAGCATCAGAACCGACAAACGTAAATACATGAAAGATCTAGCTATGAGGGTGGACAAGGCTGCAAGAGAAGGAAACATGAAACAACTGTATGATACAACAAAGAATCTCGCTGGAAATTACCGTAAACCAGAACGACCAGTGTAAAGCAAGGAAGACAAAGTAATCACCAACATTGAACAGCGAAACAGGTGGGTAGAATACTTCAAAGAACTTTTGAATCGGCCAGCTCCACTGAACCCACCCAACATCGAAGCAGCACCCACGGAACTCCCAATAGATGTTGGCCCACCAACAATTGAAAAGATAAGCATGGCCATCAGACAAATCAAGAGCAGCAAATCAGAGCGACCAGACAACATTCCAGCAGAGGCACTGAAAGCAGACATAGCGGTAACTGCAAAGATACTTCACATTCTCTTCAGCAAGATTTGGGATGAAGAACAAGTACCAACAGATTGGAAAGAAGAACACCTGATCAAGATATCAAAGGCGATCTCACCAAGTGTGATAACTACAGCGACATCACTCTTCTCTCGATACCAGGAAAAGTTTTCAACAGGGTATTGTTAAACAGAATTAAGGACTCCGTAGACGCCAAACTTCGAGATCAACAGGATGGATTCAGTAAGCATCGATCGTGTACAGACCAAATCGCCACTCTACGGATCATAGTGAAACAATCAATTGAATGGAATTCATCACTCTACATCAACTTAATTGACTACGAGAAAGCATTTGATAGCGTGGAGAGGAAAACACTATGGAGGCTTCTTTGACATTACGGTGTGCCTGAGAAGATAGTCAATATCATAAGGAATTCCTATGATGGATTAAACTACATAGTCGTGCATGGAGGACAGTTGACAGACTCGTTCGAGGTAAAGACCGGTGTCAGGCAAGGTAGCTTACTCTCACCCTTTCTCTTTCTCCTGGTGATTGACTGGATTATGAAGACGTCAACATCTGGAAGGAAGCACGGAATACAGTGTACAGATAGGATACAGCTGGACGATTTAGACTTCGCAGATGACCTGGCTCTCGTATCGCACACGCAACAACAAATTCAGGAGAAGACGACCAGTGTAGCAGTAGCCTCAGCAGCAGTAGGTCTCAATATAAACAAAGGGAAAAGCAAGATTCTCCGATACAGTACAGCATGCACCAATCGAATCACACTTGACGGAAAAGCTTTAGAGGATGAAAAACCCATTACATATCTGGGGTGCATCATCGATGAACACGGTGGATCTGATGCAGATGTGAAGGCGTGGGTCGACAAATCAAGAGCAGCATATTTACAACTGAAGAACATCTGGAACTCAAAACAATTGTCAACCAACATCAAGATCAGAATTTTCAATACAAATGTCAAGACAGTTCTACTTTACCTGGAGAACTACGAAAGCCATCATCCAGAAGATACAAGTGTTTATCAACAGCTGTTTACGCAAAATGCTTCGGATCTGTTGGTCAGACACTGTCAGCAACAACCTACTGTGGGAGAGAACAAACCAGATCCTAGAGGAAGAAGAAATCAAGAAGAAGCGCTAGAAAGTAAATAGGACACACATTAAGGAAATCACCCAACCGTGTCACAAGGTAAGCTCTCACCTGGAATCCTGAAAGTCAAAGGAAGAGAGGAAGACCAAAGAGCACATTATGCCGAGAAATGGAGACAGACATGAGAGGAATGAACAAAAGTTGGATAGAACTAGAAGGGAAGGCCCAGGACAGAGGGCGTTGGGGAATGCTGTTCAGCGGCCTATGCTCCATTGGGAGTAACAGGCGTAAGTAAGTAAGTAATATTTAGGAGAATGGAATGAACAACAAGTGAACTGACACAAACCCATACAATCAAGTTTTCAAACTGAAAGTGTTGTGAATTTAAGCCCACTTTTTATCACGTGATTTATTTTACAATCGAAATGCGACTTATCCAATCTAAGCACTGTTCCCAACCAATGACGTCCGACCGGTATGAGCAGCCAAGTGTCCTTATTGGTTTTCTGTTCGCTTAGCCCGTGCAGTTGAGTCCAGAACACTAATAATAGACTCAACCATGAGAATTATTTATTTCAGACAGACTGGGTTTATATATCAACCAAACAGACCACATCACACCATAAAATAGGATATAACATTTGTAAAAGATCAAGCCCGAAATGTGGCTGCGAACGTGAAAGATAGTAACCAATAAACTGAATATAATTTAGGAACGGTAGATAGTATGATAATAATCTATAGGTCGAAATGAAGCTTATAATAAGATGAATATAGATGCACACAATCTAATTACTGAATAGTTATACGATAAGAATATTTATAGAATATTAGTCCATCAATAGATCCCAGACGTTACCCGTACTTTAATCTTCACTAGGATATAAAAGAAAGTACATAACCTATAGAACTACAAAACAATCGAAACGGTTAAGGTACAAGGTAATGAAGACATTGTGAAAAAATGGAAAAATTCCACTTTCCCATCAGGAACTCACTTAGCTGAACAATAAATATTTTGAAATTAACCTTATATCTGATTAAAAATTATTGTCTAATACTCAATAGTTCAAACTCTTACTGGGCGAACGGATATATGAGGTTGGAAATTAGGAGCTATTGTAATTACCATAAACATACTTATTTTGGATGAAAGTAAATGTTGGTTCTATGTTGTTAGTCAAATTAGTCTTCAAATAACTAATACAGTCAAAGTAGGACTTTTGGTACCTTCAAAATCCAGTGACTAAGTCAAAATTTGGGAATTCGGAAGCTGTTGATTGTTTCATTTTTATCTGAGTACCATAGTTTGAAGATGACTTCTAATGTTCTGAATTTCTCAGTAATTTAGATTACCACTTTGTTACAATCAGTGAAATGACAATAATTTTCAGTGTATATTAAAACCAAAGATTTCATACCATAGTACGTAACAGCTTTTAGATGCCTATTAATTGATTGTTGTTGGGCTAATGAACCACATGATTTTTGGCAGGCGCGTTGAATATGCCTGCACCAAGAATATTATGTTGTATAATATTGAATACTCCTTAAAATCAACAGACTATTCCTTCAATGAACTTTTATTCTTATCCTAAAGGGTCTTCCTGGAGAAATAACCTGGGCGAAAGGATGAACAATAACCTCAGTAATCACCCAGCTGATAATTTTTGCTCTCTTGTCATTCATAGTACAACTGTAACTAATAGCCATAAGTCCCATTTAAATTAGACTCCTGATTATTTTTAAAATATTTCTGCAATGCGACGATAAAGTATACGTAAGATGAACAATGTATTAAAATTGCTTATTACTTTTGTCCTGAAGTCGTTTTCAGAGTGCCTATTGTCACCGCTGATCGGCAATAAAACCTATGTGACATGAAATTAATCTCCATTATGTTGGTTAAAACAAATGTATTTAGTAGATCCATTTACATTGAACAGTGTTCAGTCAGATTAATCAAAAAAAGGCTTGTTAGCTACTCACCATCAGTGATGTGGGAAGAAGTTAGTCGTCTGAATGCTGACTATTATAAATATTTTCCTAGATGTGAAATAGTGAAAGATACCAGTCTTAACTATCTATGTTGAAACAAATTATTACACTCATTGAAATATCTGTCTTGGCAATTATATGAAGAAAATATGACTGAGGTTTTCTTAAAAAATAGAATAGATTCTTTATTCCTTAATAAAACAAAGGGCCATGACTCACTCAACATTTTACCATGATTACAAATGTTTGTTTTGAAGTCCCATACTAATCATTCTACTTATTTATTAATTGGATGTGAATTGGTATATCAAATTAAACTGCTTAACAATATGTCATAGTTAATTTCTCATGAGAATAGCACACAGCCAAATCACAAAATTCATAATCATTACATTGCTTATTTTAAACACCTGATAGGAGTTTATTAGACAAATATACCAATATCATCTATCACGAAGACATTTTTTACCTAAACTAATATCAAGATGTATTAAAGACCTACTCATAAGTAGTAAACAGATATTCATAAAAACATAATGCATACAGGTAAGCAAAAAATAGAAAACATCCCACTCATTCACATATGAAGCATATTTAAATATCTGAACAGTAATAGTTTTAAAAAGCCAAAGAATAGCCAAAACAGTTGAAATTTTTGAAACAAAGTTGCATATCCTATTTCTATCGTCACACAAAACGTAGTCCGACAGTGTTCAAGTCAAATCCTAGAATCCCAGTTCACAATCACTAAAATCTGTAAACAGGAAAATATCAAGAATTTTTCCTTAGGAACATGTGTTAACTATACTAGTTGATTAGAGAATTTTTCACCCAATATTTAGTCACTGAAATAACAATATAACTGTTAGTTCTTTTTATCAAAAATATAGTTGCTTACAAAATGAGAAAAAAGATTGTATCCCGCACTTAGATCCTCAAGAGTACTAATAAACATTTTAGGACATTCCGGTTATAATACTGGATTTATTGTTAAAGAGGTGTGATTCAACACTAACCTTGTCACATATATACCAACAATACATTTTGTAGTGTCTTACATTTACATGTTTTCAATCAATGTTCAGTAGAATAAAAAGAAGTAGGATTTCACCGAAGTGATAGTGTTAAACTTGTGATTCATAGAATCTTCGAAAAAATACGTCCCTGGTACAGATTGTCTGAACTATTACACTCTCATAGTCAACTATTTTTCCACCCAAAGATATGAAAGATAGTTTATTCGCCAGTCATTTTATTTCTCTCGTTGTCTTTTATTATTTGGGTACTGTTCGATGTAATCTACTCAAGGAACCCTCGTTATTATTATATTCTTAACATCCGACACTCCGACACAGGATTACGTACTTACATGGAAACTGGCAGCTTATATATGGTTACATATAGTAATGTAGTGATTTAGTTTCTGATCAGTAATTAGGCGTTGTAAATCAAATTTAGACTAGGATTTTACTCCAACTTGGAACAGGGGAATGAGTCAGTACAATTATTTAGTTTATTTTAAATGGTTCTCATTTACCTTGAACATTTGTTACCAAAAATCACAATTTGCATACCTTTAGTAGTTTAAAATGTTAGTGGTTGTTGAGTTACAGTTTTCGGGTTGAAAATGACTAAACAAATAACTAAAAATGCAACTTTAAATAGTAACCTCTGGGTCTATAATAATGTAGTATGTAATATGGAGTAAGTTAGTTGGTTGTGGATGTTTCAAAGAATTTCTGATTGACATTGATTAACATATAATCCTTGTGGATATATACCGTAAACTAAGAATATTATAATTCTGTTTGGATTTTATGGACTGGGGTCGGCATTCTTAGCTATCAAGCAATTTATAATGGATGCCCAAAGACAGTTTTAACGAAATCACAAATTCTTGACTACTAACTATTAGTTTTTACCTAAACTGAGCCTATCCCTGTAGAATCAATCTAAGTACTAAGTAAGAAGGTTTATACGTTGCGGTTGATAGTATTCAATTTACTACTTCTGTCTTTATTTCAAAATCAACTGCAGGATCAAATGGTTGGATATAAAAGGTTTGACACCTTTAAAATATTTATTACCCTTACCACGGAGTTTTTCAGCTATGGTCTAAAATCTTATTTGTGGGAACATCTCTAGTAACAAATAATGACAGTTTTTCATGATACCTCGGGCAGTCTACTCAAACCCACTTGTTGTTTGCTTGTATCTTCCCATTGTTGTTTAGGACTGCAATTGACCAGTCTGTTGTTGGCATATGTACATACTGTGCGGACTGCCTTGATATTGCCTGAATTCACAAGCTTTATAAGCAAAGATGGATAGTGGCTAGCAGTGGAATCCGGGACGCGATTTTCGCCGTATTTGGGACTCGTCAGCTGGATGCACCTGGATCCCAGAGTTGATGTCCACTCCGGGACTCAAACGCAGTACCGTTCGCATTTGAAGCGAGGCAATCCGCACAGGGTGCACATATGCCAACAGCAGACTGATCATTTGCAGTCCTAAACATCAATGGGAAGATACAAGCAAACAACACCAAGTGAGTTTGAACTTCACCCCACTGCACAAGTAGGTGGCTGTCAGGACTAAGTAGCTAAGTGGATAACGCGATGGTGTGTGGAGCGAACGGTACTGGGTTCAAGTCTCGGAATGAACATCAACTCTGAGATGCAGGTACATCCAGCTGACGAGTCGTAAGTAGGATGAAACGTGCGTCTTGGATTCCACTGATAGCTACTATCCATTTTAGTCTACTCAAACGCTCGGGCCACCTATATTTCAATTGTGCAAATAATGCAATTGATATGTGGGCGAAAAAAGTAATGATCAGTTGTTTGCCTAGTCGGACTGGTAGTTAGTCTGACAGGTGTTAGATGGGTTATATATTTTCATACCCCTATTATTATTGTTGTGATTTCTATCAGTTGTTGGAGTGGAAATATACGTACGTTCTGGTCAAACCAGTCACGTGTTCTTGATCTGAGTTGTGTTGAAGTCCTGTAGAATAGACATTGAGAGGGTATCTAGTGCAGATGTTCGTCTAGGGTAAATTAGCATCCCATTTGTGTAAGGAAGAAAACCGAGAGTCGTTTCAGAAATCAAATTGCTTCTTTAAAATTTGTTTGAGCTGAAAAATAATCAATTCCAACTCTGTATGCACTCACACGCTATCATAAAACAGTCACAAATTATCGCGATTTTAAATACAGAAAAAAGTGCAAACAGAAACATTACAGTTCTTGTTAAGTTTTTTTTCTACCTATTTTTTGATAAGATGAAAGACAAATGTACTGAGATTCAAGCACTTTATGTATGATGGATACAAAGTTAGTTGTAGCAGGTGAACTGACAGAATTCTTCCGTAATTGAATATACGCAGGAAATACTGAATGTTAAAAACACTTTTAAGTATGTCTTAAGATAATTACAGTTTGAATGTATGTTGAAGTGGTATCTAGTGTAATATTGTACAATAGATGCTGATAATTCTTTTACTCACTAAAATCTATAGTATTGAATAAAGCTGTCACTATCACTACTATTATCAATGTGTTTTGTAGTCTGAATGTTTGCATGAAGAATTCTGTCTATTTATTTATTTTAAATTATGAAACCTTATCTAAAACTTCCCAATAATGCTAAACTATGGGCCTACCGATGTGTTAGAATTAAGACATTTCGACTCATCAATAGTCATTATTTGGATAAAACTTACCAATAGTTTAAAGTAAGCTAAAACTATGAAAAATCAAAGTAACAAGAGAGATTACAACAACAAACTAAATAATTTATTATTTATCAAGTATCTTATCAGGTTCACTTAACAAAAGGGAGAAACTTATGTAATAATAATAACAATAATAATAAAACATTTCCATAATTTCTATATCGGATCTTTATTTATTAGCATCAATAAATCTTCTGTTAAAGTCTCCCTTTTCTTGTCATTAGCATAACCTAAATTCTGTAGATTTTTTACAGCGATATTGAATATGATATCTACGAAGCCTTGGGTTTGCACTTTAGTTACTGAAAGAAAAGTAAAAAGATAGTAAAAATAAAGCAGAGGTTTAAAGCTTAAAGAAATTTTATGAAGTTATATAATAAAATACACCACAACGTCGATGCAGACATTTTGACCTTTTGTTGTTAACGATGCCGAAACCACACCACAAGATCAATAGAATGGTTAAAGCACCTTAACTTGATGTCCATCACTCAATTGCCAAAAGGCGCCTCAATGATATTTGAAAGGATATTAGGCAACTGCTTTAATCTAGTATCAAGTGTATCGGACAAACTTTTGAACGTTTTTTTTCTAAATACAGCACTAAGAGACCAGACCGACAAAACTTTAAAGTGTATAACATTAATCAGGTATGATTTTTGTCATTGCTGATTTCAAGAAAGATTATGGAGGGGTCAAAAGCCCTATTACGTTGGTCTGAGATGTAAGCGCAACAGCCATCTCTGACAGCTTTTAAGTGAAACACTGAGATTATGAACTATATAATGATTACGCTGTAAAAAAACAGTGAGCTAAAAATGGGAATGCTGAGAGACTGACAACTTTATTTTCTCCCAACAATATCGTTATATGTGGTACCATCATCCTACGCAAATGCATACATAAATGTATATGAGTTTTACTAGATCACAATACAAAGAACTGGATCAGTCACACTTGTATCAGTAAAAAGTCCATATGGTCGATTGAAGACAAATGAATATAGCTTCACATCGCCAATTAGTGATGGCCAAGCTAAACATAAATTGGTCAATAAAATAAGCGAAACTACGAAATTTGACGCAGGCTACCTAAGAGATGCACACAAATTTAATGAATTAAAAGTAGCTCTAATTAACACGTTTCAAGTCTTCCAATATCTGTTAGAATAAGCAGCTATGTAAAACGGTTAGTAAAGAACTAAGGAAGCGATAATTTCAAAATAACAGGAAATGCCGCACCGTAACAAAAATCGGCATGAAAGTGAAGCTCTATTATTAACCTGGTGGGATCCATGATAAGAAAAGTAAGAAGGCAGAAGTCAATAATAGCTGAATAAGAGCAGAGAAAGCCAGGACACAGATCAAAAAACAGAAGCAAGCCAATGAATGAAGAGAATTAGAGCCTAAATGCCTAGGAACAACAACGGAAGCTGAAGGAGGAGGTTTTATGAGAAAACTATCTAGTGTAATGAAGGAATTAACAAGAGAATATAATGAACGACAGGGATCAGTTAAGTATAAAGAAGGCTAACCAGTTAGCGAGGATCAACAGCAGTAGGATAAAGTTTGGACATCTTGAAGAGCACCTAAATAGACAAGTCACGATTAACCCACCAATCTTCGATGCAGCACACATAAACCTCCCAATAGATGTTGGCGCACCAACAATCAAGAAAATCAGAAAAGTCACCAGGCAAAGTTGAAGGAAAAATGGCAGAACCAGACAGCATACGGGCTGAAGCACTGAATTTGAATGTGGAGACAACTGTGAAGTTCCACATTCACTTTAGAAAAACTCAGGAAGACGGATAATTACCAGCAGACTAGAAAGCACAGTACTTCATCAACATACCAAGGAGAAAAAAATATGTTAGTAACTGTGAGAACTACAGAGGTATCACACTACTATCAGTAACAAGAAATATTTTCGACAGTGTTCCTCAGCCTGATGATGGGTTCGGTAGACTTTCAACTTTGGAATCAACAAGCTGGATTTCGTAAATATTGGCCATGTACTATCCAAATCATAACACTACAGATCATTTTTGAACAACCAATTGAATAAAACTCACCACCATACATCAACTTCCCTGACTTTGAGAAAGCATTAAACAGGATTAATAAAAGAGCTCTGTGGAATCTTCTTCGATACTACGGTATGTCTGGGAAGATTCTCTCCATCATGCAGAAGTCTTACGATGCACTGCACTGACAACTACTGCATGGAGGGCACCTTGCAGATGCATTCCAGATGAAGACTGGTTTCAAACAAGGCTGCTTACTCCTACCTTTTGTTTTTCCCCTAGCTGTTGACTGGATTATTAAGACCTCTACATCTGAGGAACAGTACGGTATACAGTGGACAGTTTGAATGCAGTTAGATAATTTGAACTCCACATATGACCCAGACCTTTTATCCCACACATACCAACAAATACAAATGAAGACAGACAGTGTAGCAGAAGCTTTTGCATCAGTAGGCCCCAACATTCACAAGGGGAAAAGAAAGATCCTAAAATGCAATACAGAGAGCACCAAACAAGTTATGGAAGAGATAGGGACTTTACACACCTGGTCAGTATTGTTGACAAACAAGGGAGATCTGATAGAGATGTGAAGGCACGGATGGACAAGGCAAGGACAGGAGGTGGATATGACACATATGAGACTCCTGGTCGGTAGTCTATGCTTGACAAGGGGTAGTAAGTGTAGGAAATTAAGCTTGTAAGTTGATTGACATTACATATTCAAGTTGAATGAGATTAATAAAAAATAATTAAAAGCTCATAAACTGACAGATTCAAGAACTAATCGATCTATTGGTTGTTAATAATGATTATTTAAATATAAAAACGGGGAAATAGAAATGTAAATAAGATTTTACATAAGATATATGGGTATGTTTTCAAAATTCGTGAGCCATCCCTCTATAATTAAAGATTAGGTTCGGAACTGATGATTCCTAAGTTGAATTCATTCAATATCCTATAATATGTCTAAAAAGATAAAATGGACATCCCGAATTTTGTTCCGCGATATTTTGGCTTAGTACGTATAAGATCAACTGTTTCCATTATGAATATACCTGCATTGAACTGCTAGCCAAGTTAAATCAACTGATAGACAATTCTTTGAAAGATTTCAGCATAAAATGTTCAGAATAATCATTTTAAAAAATTTTACGAAGCTTCTAGCTATTAGCATAAAAGGTTATGAAGCTGCCCACCAACTAAAGTACTTTTTCCCATAATTCTTACCACAAGCTACTATTGCAAAACTTTAGATTGGATTTTGTGTAACGCATATTCCTACCCAGCGTACCACATTTAGCCAGAAGATTTTGTGTTAATCTATTAAAGACTGGAGTTTAAAACCATAAGCTGTTTGTAATTATAATGAAATACCAGATATTCTCAAAATTCATTTTCGATCAATTAAGTTTCACATCTTGTCTTTAATACTTTTGTTGAATTACTTATATTCATTCTGAGTCCGATTTACACCCTAATTTGTTAGATTTCCCAATAGTATACAAATATAAAACATAAAATTCGATTAAATAAGTTTAAGAGTAGGATGAGTTCTAAAATCCATTCATCGAAATTTAATTTGCATTTGGGAAATATATTTACTAGAATCATCTATCATCAGACATTTTAAATAGCATTATTTTGCAGATGCGGCACAAAATACCGGGTTTTTATGTTACGATTTTTGTGCTTAACCATAAAACTGAATGAAGAATATCATACTTGTTTGAGATCTCTAATCAACAGTGCTAAGAATGATAATCTTTTCGGAAGACAAGTTAACAAAGATAAACTGTATCGTAAAAATTAACTTGATTTGAGGGCAATCAAATAACTATAAGAATCTGTTTTCAATAACTAACCTCCACGACCCTCACCACAAGCTATTACTTTTGGATTAAGAAACTCTGGTCTTTTTCCAGTTAACCATGCATTCAATTTCATTAGTTGTGAAGAAGATTGAGGCACAAACATGGAAACTCTTTTTCTGTGGCTAAATGACAACAGGATAGTAAGAAACATTCACATGATTCATCTCACTGTTACCTTTATGTTAATAAATAACCATGTTCAAGTATAACTGTATTAAACGAAAATATCATACGTAAACTGTAACTGTCACTTTAAAAGAAATTGGCTATAACTTTAGCTAGACATCGAAAACTTCAAAAAAATATTTAGTTCCTCGTCATATTTACTTGCAGTCAAAAATCTAGAATTTTTAACGGCTGTCGATCAAAAGAAAGATTTGCATTCATGGATATAACTTCGCTTTATTCAATTTTCAAAATATCCTGTTCTTTTATAAGAAATCAGATTACTTAGTTAACTGAATAATTGTAGATGATGGTAGTTAACTTTATATCACTAATAAAAACAGATAAAATGAAGATATTTAAGAACAAACGAATAAGATGAATGAGTCTATTCAATTAAATTAGCAATAGTCTAGTATAATTAACGGATATGACATCGCCTGAAATAGAGCAGATAATAGTTTATTTACCAAGACAGTTATAAACGCGTTAAGAAGAGTAAACATTTAAGACTATACTTATTAAGTCAGTGGTCAGTATTTTAATTAATTTAAAAACTAACATTCACAGTCATTTATCAGATGGAGGAGATAACAGGAAACCATATTTGAAAGAAACTGTAAAATAATTAAAAGACACCCGATGAACGGTCTTATTAAATTTTAAAGTATGAACACTAATTAGTTGAAAGAACTGCTTTAAACATCTTACTACCAATATGCAAGTAAATTGAGAACGAACAGTTTCTTATACGCCAAGTTAACTTAGTTTTAGCTTACAGTTTTCGAGTATTATGAACTTTAAAGGTAGATGTTGAACGTTTACTCACACTTAAAGATAGTTCATGCGCGGTTCCTATATTATAGCAGAAAAACTCTGTAAATAAAATCAAACTACTGATGAAAAATAGTTGAGTTACATAAATCTCTATTTCTAAGTTGAAAATTGAAACACAGAACCTGTTATCAAGACTTGATTAGGAAGTTTGATCTCATGTTTGACCCGTCGATTTCTGAATATTTCATCGTGATTTTGACACTCTTTATTCAACTTCTTGAATGTTATCAAACCGAATTAAATCATATTTAGTGACTTAATGCGCGGTAATTAAAAAAAATAATGAGCCTCTAACTACAGGTCAGTTCAAACACATATAGTTCGATTATCATCGTTGCTGATGAAACATGTTTCTACACATTGATAATATTATATATATAGTATCATCATAGAAACACATCCGGTATGGGGTGTTGGACACCAATGGTATTAATTTATCCAAAGGTTTATATGCCCAAGGTTTTAACCACAATAATACTTTGAGAAGGGTTAGACAAGTCCTATACTATCTCAGCCCTCCTTAGCAGATGTGGGGAAGCTATTGTAAATAAATGAATTGTTGTGTTGTCCATAATAACTACTTACATCTCTATGTCTGGGTCAGTCCTGCAACCCATATATTTATAACAGTAGTCACTATAATAACTCTGCTTTTAGCAATGAACCTTCTCATGTAGTCTTGGCTTTCTGTGTTTGAATACTTGGTTGGTCGACAGTAAGCAATCTAAGTACGAAACCTTACTTTCGAATACGAAACAATAATACATAAATATATCTGAAAAGTATGAACTACAACTATCTAAAGGGCTTTTTACTCTTTCAAAGAGAGATGTGAAGATTCCCGATGTTTTCACTATTTTTCTGTACGTTACATAGACAATGTATTCGCACACAGCAAACTGCACAATTCATTTGGCAACATTGTAATACTTGTCACTTCCATCTATAAATTATCGTTTTACAAAATAGCATGGAAGCGTCCATGAACAACTGTTTAACCATTTATAACGTGCTGCTTATCTCAACGACTTTGACTTACCACTATAATAAACAACACAACTATTATCAGAAGATAGATTCTATATAATATTGGTAGTTCATACCACTAATAAATGCACTCAGTAATTCAGGGATCTTTCTTATTACCAAAGAACTCTTCAGATTTTTTGAGGAAACAAGTAGTTCCTTAAACCATAAAAATTGCTTTTTCCAATGCACTCACATATTGGACCTAGCAGAAGCTTTCACTGCTTATGATGATACAGGTTTTTCAATCTCTTACCCAAATAATGTGAAACTTAAGGTTATGTTTAAACATCAACGACGCAAAATATCTGAATTGTCATATGAGAAATAATGATAAAACAGATGAGTCTAACTTGAGGTTTTCAAAAGAAATGTCCATTTGTACTAGACTGAAACAAAATGAAAATACTGATTAATCATAATAAGGTACCTTCCGATCTTCATTGGGACGTGAACGGCACCATAACCTCGTAAAACATCCTTGCCAAAGACGTCAACGCCATAAGCATGAAGAACGATTTGAGGCCCTTTAAAATTCAAGAATATTAACTAACGTACAACCGAATGGGTTTGTGGATTTCCATGAAATATCAATCGGAAAGTTAAAATTGTTCTGATCGTTGCAACCGACACCTTTAATAGAGGTTTGAGTCATTCCTTCATCGAGGCCCTGCCATATTTCTGTTGTAAAGGTCATTTTAGAATCTTACGGTTAATTTGGTCCAGTCTTGACCAGTTGCGAAGCAGTACTTGCACCATATATAGTCATGGAGTGGGAACTATAGAAAACATCAAAACGTCAATGGCTTTAATATCTTACGTCAGCCTTTTCAATCTGTCCAGTTACTGACAACAGAAAGTAACCATCAAAACCACCATCAGATGACATTTTTGAAATATTACGGTGTTACGAGCATATGAATAATGCCTATCTGGTGGATACAAACTCCAGATTTCAATTTTCAATTTTAAAGTGAGGAACGTGTAAAATATAACGCATTTCTCCGGACTCAGAACTGTGTATCGTGAAACAAATTCAAAACTCATCGTTTTATAAGCTACCGATACATGGGTAAGTCTCTTAATCCTAACTCTTTTCACGCTTATCTGATAAACATTAGGTATAGAGGTTCCGAAACAATAGTCATCCTGTTTTTATGCTTATTAGACATCAAAGACTGATCACCACGTTTAAAGCAATCCTCTGAGTGATGGTACCATCAAAGAAGAGGGGTAGCTAAACAATCAGACCTAGGAAGCAGTTGACATTTTTCGATGCAACAAAAGAGAATATTAAAAAAATAATATCCTCGCACAAGCTCTGTCGACGTTCGGAAGGTCAGCAATAAGTTCAGCACAGCTGGAATATACTTACCACCTCTTAATATAGCGTCACAAAGCATCGCTAATCTAAATGTACTTAAAATCAAGTGGATTTGCATGCCAGACTCGATGTGAAATATATGATATTATTTGTGCGAGCAAGACTAGCCAAATATATTGTAGCGGTAAATAAATCCCCAAAATCCTTAGCTCTGTAAGTGTTCGACATTAGATGCTGACCACATTAGTTTTAATTGACTCACCTAGCTCAAGGCGCTCGGACATGCGTCCGCACCAGATCACGAGTTGGAATGGCGTGCTCAACGTCTTTTGCGATCACTGGCCAGTTTAAATCAGTAGCATCTCAAAATATTGATAATCTGTCAAATGTATCTTCCAACCTCCTCGCTTCTGACTTTTGACTTTACTGGGTGGGCGCGATTCAATTATAGAAGGTGTTACGGGTAAAGTGTTGTCAAACTACAATACCTATAGTGTATTCAATGTGGACGTCGACATGCAGTAAATTTTAGCTGTGTTTTACATGGTTGCAATCCGACCTAATTTATGTAAGTTACCAAAGACCACAAACTTTCAAAAAGTTACCAGCGATAATGAAGGAGCTTACGTTAATACTCAATACAACATTAAGATTAAGAGGGAAATGTTGTATTTTAGAACATGTTTGAGTGATGTATTATGGCCGAAAAACAGGTGATTTTATTAATCGTTGGTTAACTGCCTAACTACTTATCGTGTTATGATGACCATTTGTTGTATATTTTTGTTCTTGTTAAAGGCTATCTTGAAGTCTTGAGCACTTGAACCAATCACATCAGTGGTAAGATTAATCTGATGATTGTTATCTGAACTGTCGAGTCGATTTACACTAAGAGCGCGCTCACAGATAAGGTTGGGCATGCATCAAAATTATATTACCATCCAGCAAATGACTTTGCAAGATAAAATTCTAAAATGTATGTCTTTGTCAGTATTAAACTCCACTCCTTGCAGGGGCTTAACACACCAATAGGACCAGCATTTTCATATTCCTACTACTGTTTTACTTCACAGTAGCAACAATTATCAGACAATGAAAAATTATTGCCTAAGTGCACAATGAGCTTGATAATGAACCTCTTATCGACCTGATTTTCAGGTAAGTTTATTAAGAACATATCAGTGGCAATAAAAACCATAGTACAAAAATCCCAAAATCAGAAACGTACAGAATAATATTCTCAAACTGAAAGCAGAATTTTGAACGGACTGAACACCTTAAATAGTAAGATCACAATAATTACTTATTGTAATACAGTATAGGTGTACAGCAGGTATTTTTCAGGGGAGTTGACACCTTAATATCAGTGACTCATGTTCATTTGGATCTGAATTCCCCCATTTTGACATCTTGAAGTTCACTAGTACTAAACAAGACTACATTGGGTGGCAGTGTCGGGGTAATATCTATCAGAAGTACGAGGAATGTTTATCGCTAATGTATTGTTGTAAACCCTATGACATTTAAGAAGGTTGTTGAGTGTTTATTTCTATGGCACCGACTGATAACTTGCAATCAACTGTTTTCATGATGATCATGGACAATAATTCCTGACAGAACGTATATCACACTGCTAAAAAATTAACTAATGGTACAAGTTATAACGTACTGCTCAGATGATATGTGGTTTGGGGATGATAAGGACAGATAGAAGATCACAGAATATGAAGGAAGAGTTTAGGGTTGCAAGGTTTCAAAGTAAGATAATAAGTAAAGAAAGAAACAAAACATTGGAGTGAACTCAAAGTGATTTAGGATATTATTATCTTCTTGTGATAATCCATTGTAGCTGTATATAATTCCCCAAAATCAATAGCTCATTAAGTGTTCGACATTGGATGCTGACCACTTTTGTTTAAGTGGACTTGTTTAACTGAAGGCTTTCGGTCACTCATCCGTACCAGATCACGTTTCGAACCAGCGTGGGACACAGCTCCTACGTTCACTAGCCAGATTAGAGCAAGCGCTTCTCGATATATTGATAAAGTATCTTTCCGATCTCTTCGCTTCTGACTTCTGATTTCGATTGGTTGGGAAAAGCTTTGAATATAGAAGGTGTTATTGGTTGCTAGTTTTCAAACTAGAAAACTAGTCGTATCTTCAGTGGTGAGCCCGACGTGATCTGGTACACCAAGCCAATAAACTGTGAGTCTGTTCCTTTTTGGAATATCATTATTACTATTGTCTCTCGTGGTCGAGAGACAGACAACCCCGACTGGTGCTGGTATCATAACCAGTATGGTAAGTCTTCCAGAAATTGCAGGAAACCCTGCAATTATGCGAACTCCAAATCCACTGGCACGAAAAAAACTCGGGAAACTTCCCAGCCGGCACGCGTTAACCGCAACCGTGACCGGCGAACATAGCCGTCTGTTATACTTCACGGATGTGACAACGAAAGTTCGCTACCTCGTCGACACCGGCGCAGAAGTAAGCGTTCTTCCCGCGAACTCTAGGGACAGACTTCACGAGTCTGTTTTAAGTTTACAGGCGGCAAACTGAAAGCCGATTGCTACGTATGGTAAAAGGTACGTTTACCTTAACGTGGGTTTACGCAAACCCATACACTGGATTTTCATTGTTACAGACGTCTCTATGCCAATCATTGGTCTAGACCTGTTACAATACCACAACCTACCCATCGACACTCGCTCAAGAAAGTTAATAGACGGAAACACTAAGTTATCTGTTTGCGTAACTCCTTGTTCTGGTTGCAGGTTATCCGCAGTCACGATTAAGCACACCATAGACCCGTTGTATCAATCATTACTGGACAAATACTCAGGGATATACCAACCGCAATCGAAATTGCCTTGTGTAACCAGCGATGTTACACATCACATCTCGACTACAGGATCACCTGTATTCTCGAAAGCCCGCCGACTCGCTCCCGAAAAGCTTAGGTTGGCCAAAAACGAATTCGACCATATGATAGACTTAGGGATAATTCGACCATCAAATAGTCCATGGTCATCCCCATTGCACATGGTCCCTAAAAAGGACAGCAATGATTGGCGGCCAACTGGTGATTATCGGCGTCTGAATGCTAAAACCATTCCCGATCGTTACCCGTTGCCTCATAATCACGATTTGCCAGCTACCTTGAAAGGTACAACTGTCTTTTCGAAAATCGACTTAGTTAGGGCTTATAACCAAATACCGATGGCAACTGACGACATTTCTAAAACCGCCATCATCACTCCTTTCGGTCTCTACGAATTCTTACGAATGCCTTTCGGACCAAGAAATGCCCCTAAAACCTTCCAAAGGTTCATAGACGACGTCTTCCGAGGTCTGAACTTCGTACATGCG
Source organism: Schistosoma mansoni (assembly GCF_000237925.1). Classification (NCBI taxonomy): domain Eukaryota; kingdom Metazoa; phylum Platyhelminthes; class Trematoda; order Strigeidida; family Schistosomatidae; genus Schistosoma; species Schistosoma mansoni. Next base: position 23,648,539 of record NC_031502.1, on the reverse strand, counting down.
TATGTTGATGACTACCTCATAGCAAGTCCGGACAGAGAATCACATCTCAAACATCTGGACATTGTTTTCGATCGACTCCAAAGGCATGGCATTACTGTAAACATTCAGAAATGCCAAATCGGAACAAACTCTTCAGACTTCTTAGGACACACTATTGATGCTCAAGGCATCCGACCCCTTAGAAGCAAAGTGGCGGTCATTCTGGATTACCCAGAACCGTCCACTATCAAGCAGTTGCGAACTTTTAACAGCCTTGTAAGTTTCTACAGACGGTTCATACCTAAATGCGCATCTCTTATGAAACCGTTAACCGACCAACTTCGTGGAAATGCAAAGTCAGTTATTCTAGACGACACTGCTCGAAAAGCATTCTCCACAGTTAAGGAACACATCGCTAAGGCAACCCTGCTTGCGCATCAGGACACTCAAACACCCATTAGTATCGCCGTACACCCATCCGACTCAGCAATCGGAGGAGTCTTATAACAATGGGTTAACAACTCTTGGCAACTTTTAGGACTTTTCTCGAGACGGTTGCTAGACGCGGAATCTAGGTACAGCACGTTCGGTAGGGAACTCCTAGCTATGTATTGTGCTGTACGACATTTCCGACATTCCATCAAAGGAAAAGAATTCACGCTTTCTACCGATCACAAACCTCTTCTCTTCTCTTTAATTTCATCTTCAGACAAGTACTCACCGCGAGAGTCTCGACAACTCGACTACATTTCGCAGTTTACTTCAGATATACAACATATTTCTGGAGCAAACAATGTGGTCGCAGACGCCTTGTCTCGAACAAGTTCCTTGAACAGTTTCCAGGGAATCGACTTTCTTAAACTCGCTCAGCTTCAAAAAGAAGACACTGATCCTCAGCACGAGTTATCATCGACAACTCTTAAACTAAGTAGATGGGGACAGGTAAGGAAACCTTACTTTGCGACACATCTACAGGTAGGGATCGTCCAATAGTACCAAAACATTATCGACGCAACGTCTTCAATACGTTGTACAATCTTTCTCATCCAGGTGCTCGTGCAACAGTCAAACTTATAGCCGAACGGTTTTGCTGGCCTGGTATGAATAAAGACGTGAGGGGGTGGGCACGCTCCTGTGTAAGCTGTCAGAAATCTAAGGTCATAAGGCACAACAAATGTCCCTGAGGCTCTTTCAAAACCCCTGACGCTCGTTTCGACCACGCTCATCTAGATTTGGTAGGACCCTTACCCGATTCGAACGGATACTCATATCTCTTAACATGCGTACACCGTTTCACTCGATGGCCAGAAGCAGTACCTATTAAGGACATTACTGCTGAAACAGCGGCTCGCGCTTTCGTAGAACGATGGGTAGCAAATCTCGGCTGCCCTTCCACGATCACTACAGACCGCGGACACCAGTTCGAATCTGGACTTTTCCGTTGTCTGACCTCACTTTTAGGAATCACGCGCTTCCGAACGACAGCATACCACCCACAAGCAAACGGGTTGGTAGAACGTTTTCATCGGCAACTAAAAGCTTCATTATCAGCTGCAAACGTTTCACAGTGAACAGACGCTCTTCCAATCGTCTTGCTAGGTATCCGCAATGCAGTCAAGGCTGACATTGGATACACTGCATCTCAACTCGTTTATGAAACGACACTCCGACCCCCAGGAGAATTCGTGGATCCTTCAGCTTCTTCATTGAACATGTATCTAAACTCTTACACGAGTAGGCTTACAAACGCAATGCGTTCAGTTAAACCTGCTCACACTCGACCTCAATCAACTGATGTTTTCGTTCAACCTGACTTACGACATAGTACACACGTCTTCGTTCGTCGAGACTCACATCGACGACCTCTCGAATCAGCATACGAAGGACCCTTCAAAGTTCTTCAACGTGAACCTAAGTACTGTGTAGTCGATAAGAACAGCACGAACGATAGCATCAGTATCGATCGCCTAAAAGCAGCGTACTTAGAAGGAAACCCTAGCTACGTCGAACTTCCTTCGGTACAGTCGAACGATATGGCTCCTACACTTGCAGTACCCCATGCGACAGCCAACACACTCCCAGATATTTCGTCAACGTCGAAAGATAAACTCAAGACAACGCGTTCTGGTATAAGAGTAAGATTTCCAGAACATCTAAACGACTATTGCACGTAGGACACAAACTTATTCTCGAATTCCCTTTGAATTACTTATTATAAAAAATAATTTTTTTAATATGCTCATTTTTTTATATGTTTATTTCAAAAAAAGACAAAACATTTTTATACTTATGAGCGTATTTATATTTTTTTATATATATAAAAAAACCAAAAAAAAACATTTTTTTTTCCGATCGCTTTTACGCTGTTTACAAGTGTATTAGTTTTTTTTTTTTTTCCCGCTCATTTTGTGTCCTTACGCAAGTACGAGTGTATTTTCGACATGCACTTACATGTTCCTTTTTTTTCTTTTCCAGGACGGCTGGAAAAGAACGATGAAGTTTCACAAGGAACCGAAATTTTCATTGTACTTTATTTCCTTATTGCTATGTTGTACCTCACGGTCCCTTAGTTTAAGGAAAGACGACCAGACGCTGCTAAACATAGCAAGCTATCAGAAAAGTGTTTACCAACGACAAACTCGTTGGGTTTAAACTTCTGGCTGGTCACGTCTTAGGGTCATCACTACCTCACTAGGGGGGGGGGTAGTGATCTGTAACTGTAAATAATTCCCCAAAATCAATAGCTCATTAAGTGTTCGACATTGGATGCTGACCACTTTTGTTTAAGTGGACTTGTTTAACTGAAGGCTTTCGGTCACTCATCCGTACCAGATCACGTTTCGAACCAGCGTGGGACACAGCTCCTACGTTCACTAGCCAGATTAGAGCAAACGCTTCTCGATATATTGATAAAGTATCTTTCCGATCTCTTCGCTTCTGACTTCTGATTTCGATTGGTTGGGAAAAGCTTTGAATATAGAAGGTGTTATTGGTTGCTAGTTTTCAAACTAGAAAACTAGTCGTATCTTCACCATAGTTGATCAGCATGCATAGGGTTAGTGGGTTATCTGTCTATTTGAAACGGAAACTAGAAGAGATACACGACACTTCTTAGGGAAACTAATGCGGCTTTAAACATTGGAGAGATTGGGAATTTGAATATGAGGGGTGGGAGCATATATGTGTGACTAACAATCAATAATGGGAAAAAGGAAACCGTGTGCTTTTGTGATATTTAGGAGTATTTGAATTATAGTATAAACTACTTGTCTCAGAAACAACGCAATTTAATCAAGAAGTATTAGATGATCGCGAACGAATGTATTATATTTGGGATTCAAAATCAAGCAGTCATCAATATAAAGGAATCATCGATTCATATAAACATCACAGTTTTGTCATTTGGTTATTGAAATCACTTTGAATCCGGGATGCACTTTCACTCAGAGCTTTAGGCTTAAATCTGTATACTGCTTTGAGAGCATCAGCTCATAAGTATAACCTCCCAAATTTTGTGATGTTGCATATATCGCTTAAATTACATGAGAAGCAAGAGCGGTAAAGTACAATGACTTTCTCCCTCATCACCGAGACCAATAACTGGTGGGGTTATCCAGGGAATTGTGTTAGGTCCACTGTTGCTTCTCATGTAATATAAATGGTATGTGTAACATCATAAAATTTGGGAGATCATACTTATGAGCTGATGCTCTCAAGGCAGTATGCAGATTCAAACCTGAAGGTCTGAGTGACAGTGCATGACATTGTGTGTACTTTTTGAACCCTTCATCCTCGTATTTCGAAAAATCAATTATAATAACTTAAATACTAATTATTAGAGTTTTCTAACAACCATGGAGAAAATAACAAAGCCATCGTTTCGTAAAATATTTACTGAAGTGCTCTTTTTTCCTCTTTGAGTCCTTGACTTTTCTGTTGCTCGTAATTAGTGCACATTATATCTTTCATAAGTTTACGCGAGTCTAGGAGTCCGTTGTGAGAAGACTTGACATTCTTAGGTACCAAGGATAGTAAAGAACAGGGACTACAAGCTCGGTAAACATTGTATACGTAGGCTACCTGTCCACTCACTCACGGCTCATTTAGACACACAGAGAGAAGCTCACGCGTTCCAAATTGAAAGCATAAACTGCTTATACACGAATGCCGCGAGTTTGCCAAACAAAATGGATGAGCTACGTGAACTTAGCAACGCTAACAATGCTCATCTGATAGGAATATCCGGAACTTGGATAACGTCTCAGTTTACGGACCAGGAGCTAGCAATTCCTGGAATGTCTATATTTCGCAACGACAGGAGAATTGGAATGGGGGTGGGGTAGCATTATACATACGGTCATGCCTGGAGGCGCACCAACTTCACAACCAAGAGTTTCTCAATCTTGATGAGTCAGTATGGTGCTCAGTAAGATTGTCTACCACCTCGAGGTGTCTAGTTGGGGTCATCTACAGGAAGCCCACTGCCGACATCGAGTATGACAATCGTCTGCTGGAAGGATTAACCCGGTCTACGCGTCTTGGATTCTCTCAAATCCTGATTCTGAGGGACTTCAATCTTCCCAAGTCGAAAAAGATTTAAGAGTGTTGGCACCCTACGACCTGAAGTCGTATGCGAACTGTGACAAAAATGCCTTTCAAGCAAACCTTGCACTGGTAACATTGAAGCGCATTTTTGGCCAGTTTGACGATAAAACCTTCCACATAATCTTCAACAGTTTTATTCGTCCCCATTTAGAGTACGGAAACATAGTATTTCCTCCCTCCCTCAAAAAGGATAAGGACACTCTAGAACGTATCTAACGTCGAGCCACGAAATCAGTTCGGGGACGCCAATTTAAACCTTACAAAGAACGCCTCGAATCACTTAACATTTACCCGTTAGAGTACAGGCGTATTAGAGGTGACCTTCTTATGACTTACAGCATCTTTAACACTTTTGGTCATCCCCTTAAAAATCTTCTTAAGCTTAGTCACAACACTAACCTAAGAGGTAACACCCAGAAACTGGAGACCCAACATAGCAGAACAGACTGCGGACACAACTTCTTCTCCGTAAGAGTTGTCAAATGCTGGAATTCGCTGCCGACTGAGCTAGCCCAAGCGACTTCCCAGGAGTCTTTTAAGAGGTAACTTGACTTATTCTTGGGGACTAAGGATAACATATTATTTTGATTTACCAATTTCTTTTTTTCCCTATTGTCGTTAATATACCTAGGTTCTTGCCTGGAGGTATTGGTGATCCACTGCTACTAGACACGGAAGCCCGTTCAGCAAAAGCTTCTTCTATTCCGTCCTCAACCATTTGAACAATTTGAACCATTTGATATCTTACTATGAGTTACCGATTTTCCTTCCTTTTCCTCTTTTATCGTTCATATGCTTAGAATTCCTCACAGCGACATCGGTGATTCACTGCTACAAGATACAGAAGCCCGCTAAGCGAAAGCTTTCTCTATTCCGCCCAGAACCATTTGAACCTTTTAATTTTTGAGGTGTGGTGTGGGCATTTTCAAATTGTACGTTACTTCCCGCCTCTGTATGCAGAACGTAGTACCTGAAAATATTCCTTGTGTGAAATGGCATTCGTTAGTAAGTCTTTTTAGTTTTAATCCGTATATATGGAACTTTAACAACCTAGATGGTTCAATAAATAGATCCCGGTCTTGTGAGGAAACATTTCCCAACAGGGGCCTCGGTCAATCTAACCATACCATTCTTCAAGGTCACTCAGCTGAACTTTTAGTACCTGATGATAAACAATTTGTTGATCACTTGTGTTCGAAAAATCTGTCGGAACTTCAGGGGAAAGTCAGGACCTCTGGAAGTCACCATGACCTCTACACTTCCAAATCTCTTAATAATATACTAGACCATCAGATGCACTCAGGGAATAAGATGCATACAGTGCATCGACATAAAAGTCCGTCGGGGTTGGTTTTGGACGATAATTTTCTAAGCCACGCTTCGTCATCCGATAGTCTAAGTAATGAAAACTATGAAAACGGACATTCAGACGAAGAAAATCTTCCTGGTGCTCGCAAACGTCATGATCTCCGTAAAGTTACTGATAATTCAGATGATGTCTCAGAAAAGGGTTTGAGTTCGGCACACTCATGTAGTGATTTCAATAGTTATTGGAGTGAAAACGAGGAAGACCACGATATCAGTAATAGCTACGATTCTGCTGTGAATAGTGTGCTAGACGGTGTAGCCGGACTTAACGTTAATGAAAAGGAAAATGATTCATTACCACAGGAAGGTACTGATGCTGTAGATATAGATCTCGACGTTGATGCTGATCAGGACAAAACCAATCCAGCGTACATACCTCGAGGTGGGAGGTACTATATGCATGATCATCGTACACTAGAAAAAGACGTTGTGGTGGTTAAAAAGCAAGAAAGTAGTCGACGATGGCAGCATGACAAGTTTAATTATTATGATCAAGCCCCAAGATCTACAGAGGAAATCATATGGAGGTATGGGTACGATATTCGTAAAGAAAACATATGCCCATCTGACAACAGGTCTGAATCTAATAATCGAAGTAACGTCCCTATGACAACCTCCATTCCCGTCGAGACTAATAAGACATACCATTCTTCACATCAACCGAGTCAAGTAACCGGTACTAAAGTGCGAAGCAGTGTGTTATGCGGTAACGAAAGCCAAAAAAGTTCTACTGGAACCCAAGGAAAAAGCATCACATACTCCAGCATTAGGTACAGTGGTTATGGTCGCTTTTCAAAGAGTGACTGCCATGAACGCAATTTTTCCACACGGAAAGATTCAGTTACGGACGAGTTTCAAACTCAGGTTTCTTCAAGGCTCATAAAAGAAGATTATGTATCTGGTCCCAATGTGCGTCGTAGTCACCCTACTCAAACTCTTGATACGAAGCCTGTCTATCCAACTAGCACATATGACTCACATCATAAACATCAACAGGGTTCAAACCATTCGTACTACACATCCAGCTTCAATCTTCCCAGAAGAAATAGAGGAGACTCGTCAAACCACCCAGTCTCAAACCATCAATATGTTCATAAGAAACAGGTTATTAACGTGGCTCCAGTAAACACAAAAAGTAGCAGAGTTTACAAACCTCGGGTAATAAAGCACTCAAGTCACATCCGTGAACAAGTAAGACGTGGAGAAAGAGTTCCAAAACGGTATTCTGCTGTCCGACAAAATGTATCTAACATTGATTCATCTACCGATAAAAAAACACTGCGGCTCCCATCTCCTGTACGCACTAAAGAGTCGTGTGGTTCTATCGACGTTAAAGATGTAGCGGTTACAAAGTTAAGCATCCCAGAGAATGTACATGAGGTTACTCAACTACATGAATCTGCAGCGGACTGTAGAGACGTAACTGCAACTCAAGATCAGGTTTGCACTAAAATAACCGGTATCAGCACGTTTAATCAACAAAAAGCGGACTCTCAACGGGTCAGTCTCGGCGTGCATCCAGTTTCTGTAACACATTTCCAACCCTCCATAGAATATAGCACACGTATTCCTGCTGAATATTCGTCTATCAATCCGCATTTACAAACTATATATTGCTCCGATATATTTCAGCATGATCCACGCTATCAACCTCAAAGCACTGTGATGTCAAACTGTGTACTACCTAGTGCTCAGCAAGCTCAGATGCATGGTTTATGTGGAAATATGATTCAAAATGTCAATTTACCAGTGCCAGTAGCAACTACTCTTTGTTTTGACCCTGTGCCATGTGGAGTAACAAGTGAGTTCCCTCCATTTATTTATTTTGGAATTTATCCTGGTAATTATTAATTTCAATTCCACTTTACAATAAACGTAACTTAGAGCTGACAGAAACTTCCTATAAATCTATTACATGACATTTCACCAGTATTTTGTAATCTCTTACTAGGTACTGCATTGTATAAGTCAATAAACGTAGACTGAAACACAAGACAGTTGGCCACTAGAGGCATACTACTGAATATATCTGTGCGGATTATCTTACCAAAGTTCAGATGGCGGTCTGAGAACTTATTTTTGGTCTTCACCCATTTTGTTAATCAAACTATGATTCTTGGGGAGGGAAGCTACCACGTGAAGAGTTCACTTCAATAAGGATTTGATCAATACGTGGTGAAGCGTGTCACACTAAATAGATACACAGTTACAAATTCATAGCAATTACAGACCCAATACTGCTAAGAACCACAAGCACAATTTGTGATGCTAATGTGTACCACAACTTTATTCTTGCAATACCAAGTTTTGTTATTTTTTGAAGGGTGGATTTAAATATTTCACATATACCAACTCAGACGTTACAAATGTACTGGAAAAAATTGTATAGGCTTTTTCAAAGCTACGCTATAGAACTTCTCTATATTTTTTGTCAGTGAAGTTGTATGCAACACAGTTTTATAATGTGCATTGAAAACCTTAGTGTTTATTAGTCAGCTTCCCCTTTCTATTTGATCGTTTCAGCTTATGTAAAACTTGTGATCTGGCTTTATGGTAAACTGGGTAGATTGTGAAAGATTGGAAACGTATTAGCGACGATTGACGAGTTTTTAAGTAGTAGGTGATAAGAGCTGAGTTTTGGAAAATATATGAATAATAGATAGAGAAGATAAAGACGAGCACTAGGATAAATTGTTGCTAAACTGGTTGTAATTGTGATATCGACTTCGACCGCTAAGTAAAAATACCATTCCTAGCTTTCCACACAATTTTTTGATTAACACCAAAGATACTATCATAATAAGCTTATGAAAACATACCGTCAGCCCAACAAAATGTTAAAAGATTTAAGGTTCCGAGTTTTCTGGTATTGTTAAGTTCTGGATAGCAATAACTGAAAACTTATACGATATTTATCTTCAAATTTAATAAATTCTGATCAGTGAGTAAAGAATGCGTAAAATGTATATCATTATTTTACAAAATACCTTTAACATTTCCAGACGACCCTAGTCAAACATACGTGATGCACTTAGGTATAACTGCGATGGAGCCTCATTGGAATAGCGAGAAAAAACCAGTGTTCAACCTAAGATTCCCGAAGAAACCATTGGAAGTTATTGATCCTCGTGATGGAACAAGAGTTAATAAAGTTGCACTTTCTGAAACGCAGTAGCATGACTCAAATTGTGTCAATTTAATAAACAAATTTTCAGTGATTTAGTAAACGTGCATGTATATCTATCATGTCTTGCCTTGAAAAATCAATAAATAATAACTAATCATTATGCAAATCCAAACTGTAGATATAACTTTCCGAGTTATTATTTCTTTAACCAAATGTTTAAAGCCTTGTGCTTTTCTAAATTGCTTCCAGTGTAGTCACGATTGTGAACTACTTTTTAAATATTTCAACCAAATAAAAATTATGAGCGTTTTACTTTCTTGATGAATCTGAAGTACGCTTAGGATGTGTCACTACGAAAATATTACAACCGTTAAATTTACTCACCATACTTTGCTTGTAGATGTTCTGCTTATACTAGAGATATTTTATGCGATGCAAATGTTAGTGAACCTGCTTCGACCTAGTGAAGATTACTCTAGAGTACGAGTTAAGCAAAACCTTTTGTCGCTGGAGAAATACTGTTGTGGCAAAACAGGTCTGGAACTGAGTAATAGGGTTCTCTACATGTAAGGCCTGGTAGTCAAGCAATGTTTTCCTCAAAGTTGAAATCATGAGTCAATTGAAGCTCTGTTCGTACAGTTCGTAAGACGATTGAGGAGCGTTTATCTGGTCAAACGTACTATGTGATCACTTGTAAAATCCCATTAGTTTAAAGTTTGTTAGCATTAACCAGATCTTGAACTCTCAATCAGGCTGTTTTTAGATGTTTGGTTTTTGTAAGCTGTCAGTTTTCAAAATCGGATCACCGAGTAAAAGCTCCCACCTGAGGTCAAAAAAGCAAATAGTTTTGCAATTCCCCGTACCTGTGTTTGTTAAACTTAGTGGTGTGTGAATTCGGGGAATGGGAATAGATTAAATATTCCTGTAATTTAAGGATAATCCACAATCACTCCTTCACACGCCATCTTTTCATGTCAGGTGTCGCGAAACATGCCATAGTGGACCGCACTAATTTGATTGGAAGAGTGTAACCTTGGAAACCAATTCTTAATGTACTTCTAACGGCAAGTGAATATTTTCAGGCCTTAACGGATATGACCAATACAATTGGGGAAAAGTCGTAGTCATTAGTCTTGTATTTAAGGAGTACGGAACGACAGTGATATTGAGCTATATCTGCAACTGCCTAACAAGTGCCAATGCAACCTCCTATTTTATGCTAAGGTGAAACTGTAAAACCCACCAATATGTTATGACTTTCAGTCACTTGATCAAAACGAAATTGTGATCAGACTTGCCTTCAGAACACTAGTATTATCGTGCTTAGTAGATACAGCCACTTAATAACTCATGATTCCTAATTGTATTGGTCAAATAAACAATAGGTTGTTTTCCTTTATGATAATTAGATCCACAAGATACCAATCTGACATAGCTGCAGTTTAGTGAAATTGACAACTTATCTGCTTAGACTGTGGATATATACCCGAAGGACAATTCTCCAAATGAATGTAAACTTTAGAGATAACGGTGTTGACATTGTGAATTAAGCGTACTAGGTCTTCAGACTATGGTAAGAGGAAGTAGTCTTTTAGTCCCGTATCCCTAATTAACAAGTGTAATAAGGAACGTTAAGATGAACCACCGCATCTATGTTGAAACTATGTGTCGGTCTACTCAGAATACTAAGACCAGTATGGCCGCGATCAGTACAATTCCACAACTATTGAGTCCGGATATTTTAACTCCATCAAAGGAATGTGATAGCAGTCAAGCATCTCCTATAGATTGATAAGTCCCAAGATAGATCCGGAAAATATGCTTGCTTAATACTTGTACAAATTTACCGTCCGATGTCTCGAACTGCCACCTCTTACTATTCACTACTTAATACTGACGCATGCCTAATCCGGTATGATTTCTCAAGACTCATTTTAGATATGACTCACAAATCTTAACCGATACTTTGGATGGTCGAATCTACTTTCACTGAATATCATTCAGGTGATGTGTTCCCAAACTTAATCTGGAGAATTTCTCAGGTGATTAAATTAGTTTAGATAACCAGTTCATAAATATTGTAAGGTATTGTCACACTGGTAACTTGAATCCGTCAAATTACTTGTCAATGCAGTTTTCTCAAGAGATAACAGAGTTGACTTCTACAAGCTTGCTCCACCTGTAGCGCAGATAATGTGTGCTTATCAAAGAGCATGAGTGCTAGGCAGAAGTCCGATTTGCACTGCTCTACGACTATAAACCGACGTTCATAAGAAAGAATGGTGTATTCGCAGAATTTGTTCAAAAGCACCTTTGAACCACTGGTCCCAGATAGTGTAATGACCGAGTCAGTCATGCTATGGTTAGGCAAGTGGTACCAATTAAACTGGTACGACGATTATTGGGGCTCTAAAACTTTACTGATCAAGGTATCTTTTGCTATGATTAAGTAAATCATTGGCTTGTGACACAAAACTCATGTATTCCAACCCCTCCTGTTCCAAACGACTACTAATTACGTTTCATATTTTGTGCGAAAACATATCATTTAACCAGAAAACCCTGCTTTATTGATTGTTCTGTTGTCTTTTTATATCAGTTCATTGTAAGACTTCTGTCAAGAATTCGATGTCGCAAGTTGTTATAGTATCACTGTACATCACTGGTTGATCAGGGTTTGAATCATTCTCTTAATCAGAAATGTATTCACCATAACACAGAAAAATTGAGCCCATAACATATTGGACTTGATATTATTTTACCTCCTAAGCTCCCTGTTCAATGGATTTCTTCCTCCACTGCGGCAATGTGCATCGAGCCAGCTGGGACTGATACACATTCCTGCCAGGTCTTAATGTGAATTTGGTGGAATACTTACCCCATATAACGTCGCATTAACACCAGACTTACCGTGTTATTACAACGGATAAGCTGGGAGACAAAATAATTGCCTAGTTGGACTATTTGCGTCTCTACTAACGGATATAACAAATAAGTCTCTGGAACGTTTTGTGAAATCCCTCGTCTGAGATTCCCAATCATTATTTTCGACGCCATCTATTATAGTAAGTCACCAGTTTTAAAAATGCTCTTGGTGACTAAAGTTAGAGAATGGATTATAATAATTTAGGAACTACGTCACCTGGGCTCTTTTACTACCTGGCGTGAAACGATTTAATTTTCATAAGCAACGAAGATCCACAGTGATAATGAACTATCAAACTGCCTGAATTTCACCCATTACGACTGGGTTCATTTAACGTTAGAAACTGTATTTAGGGTCTGAGAGTCATCACTTAATTGGTTGAGAAATGGAAAATAATCTGAAACCAGTAAAGTTCCTTGGAACTTCCTAACACTTGTAACAACCAACTTTGGATTAAGTTACTGACGTGTTATTTCTACTTAAATTCCAGTTAAATAATGTTCTAGAGGTCACATTCTTTAAAAAATTTGAGAGGTTGCCAACTATCAATGAGAACCCCCACAGTATCCTTTCTACTTCGAAAAGTTAAGTTGTACATATATCAAAAATGTGCATACTATGAATACAATTAAGTTAATAATGATAATCATATCACTATAAAGTAACACATGGAAAGAGAGCATTAGAAAAAGCTTTACTGATAGTATGTGTAGTGAAAAACATTTACAAAAGATGTATTTTTTGGAACAGATCAGCGTTTTTTAAATCCATATTTCTTACGTTCATAAAACAGATCAGTTTTTGCACTTCCTAAATTGACAATTTTAGGACACCCATCTCTCTAAATAAAAATTGCTAATTAAAGAGAATCGAGAAACACTTACGTCCTTTTCCAAACACGTGCACTGTCGACAGTAATAAGCGTCTGAAACACCTGGGCCACCACATATAACACAACGTCCTTGATATGATCCGTAATTACACTCGTCACATATGCGAACAAGAGTACACGGGCGAACATAAGAATCACAAATAACGCACTTCCCATCACACTTTTCACACAGACGACCAATAGCTTTGTTAAGGATAGTAAAGGAATTCAACAGCCTTACCAACACCTGGTTGTTTCCTGCAGAAAATAAGGTCTGGATGATGTTTCGCCATAATTTAAACTTCTGACTATAATTGTAGTACTGCTTTTGTGTCCTAAAAAATTAATGGTAAAGTTATATCAAGCGTTAGACAAGAAAACTAACTGAAGCAAAGTGAACAGAACACATTAATTTACAAAACTCAGAAATAAAAATTTCAGGACGTAGTTTATTGGATTGCCGTGGGTGAGTCAGTCAGTCACAACGTAGAAGCTGTACGTATGTACATCAGTTCACGTTGCCATACCCCATTAAAAGAGGGATGTTGTCCGGCCAAATCCTAGAATGGTAGATGTAGTAACAGTAACAGTGGTAATAGGAAAGATAAGCCATCGAAGATACGACTCGAAAAGAAAATATAAATTAGTGAAATAAGAACACAAGGAGATTTATAAGCAATTTAGAATCTCAGGATTTGAGGAAGAATAAAGAATGAATGCATCTGCGTCGTTGCAAACGATTTTGAGCCATGTTATTCAAAGTCTCCGACCATTGGTTATGATAGTCACACAGACCCCAACAAGGTACTCCGTACTTATTAAGATGGCTAAGTCCCATTGTCAATGACTTCATAGACTGATGCCATGTTTTAGTTTGGCCACCTCTAGCTTTCTTCCAGCCTACTCCTGCACCCGAGGACATAACCTGTAGATGTAGGCGGTGGTTGGGCACACGTAACACATGTCCCAACCACCTCAGTTGATGAAGACTTACTATCTTATTAATCGACTTCCCATCTTTACCGAGTACTCCATTCCGAATCCAAGTATTGCTTACTCCGTGGTTCAAAAATACACGAGCAATGCTTCGCAGACACCTATGATCGAATACCAGTAACGTATGAATGTCCTCCACTCTGAATGACTATGTTTCACATCCATAAAGTATAACGAAGAGAACTTCTGCAGTAAACTTGCCCTTTGGTTGGAAGATGGGTATCTCGCCTACACCGTAAACGACACAAACTTGTAAAAGCCAATCCAGCCTTTTGAATCCGTGCCGAGATTTCTTTAGACACCAAACCATCGGTAGTGATGATACTACCAAGATAAGTGGAGCGGTCGATGAGTTTGAAGACTCTACTCGCCATTACTAGTTCAGGTGATGATGCAAACCAATGCTGAAGTAATATCTTGTATTTACCGTGACTGAGGACATTTAGAATTAATTTATCGATGATAGTCGCACTCTTATGCAATTTGTGCAAACGTGTATTACATACTAGTTAGCCAGTCGGTCAACTACGACGTAGGACCAGGCACATATATGCATCGGTCCAAGTCGCCATACTTCATTAGCACAACAAGATGAATACCGAATTCATAGAAGTAGTTAATTTAATGGTAGTAATGTATGAAAGAAAGATTGTTTGTAAGGATATAGTACAGGAAGAAAGAAAGATATGAAGCAATTTTATTCTCATAGTTTAAGGGAAGACAGAGAGTGTATACACGTATGCCATTGTGATCGATCCTGAGCTATGTCACCCAGAGATACACCCTCCGTTTGTCTGATGACCTGATGGCTAGCCCTCGTGAACTGACGGGTGTAGGTAATAGCACTAAGTATGAGGGCAGAACAATCACTTTTAAAATGGATGCTTGTTAACATTCACCTATGTTCTGTTTGGCTAAACGGCTCCGTAAGAACTCGGAAGGATAGGGACACACGTCGTCGCCTTTTTGTCGGTACTGCCTACACTCCAACTGACTACAGCCCGGACGAAGTGAAAGATGACTTTTGTAGAAAGCTCTCTGAACTTATTCAAAAAGCTAGACCCTCAGACATACTACTCGTAGCAGGTAACTTTAATCTACAAGTAGGTAGCTTAGACCAAAGCGAAAGGCATTTAGGTGGGTATTTTAGTATCCTAACTCAGCGAACAGATAATGGTGATCGTCTGGCGCAACTATGTTTAGACAATCGTTTACTTTTAGCAAACACTAATTTTAAGCATAAGGAAAGACATGGCGACCACCTGCACCAAGCCAACGATGGACTCAAATAGACCATATTGCCATCAGTCATCGTTGAAGAGGCTCGATAGAAGACGCCCCTAAATACCCTGGTACGGCCGAGAGTGGGGAGAGTCCGCTCTCCTTCTTGAAATGCTCTCACATGACCACGCGTATATAGCCTCTGCCAGGGAAGTCCTACTCACTGCCTTCTCGTGACGGGGGTAATGTTTACGAAATTAAGAAGATGAAAAGAGAATGTCTGGCGCTTTAACCGGGTTGGTGGACACGAAAAGTCCGCATAGGTGAGTTGGAAAACCCTGATTCCAAACCAATGGTGCACATGGGCTCCAGTATCCTGAGGGAACAAATGGTGTATGAACCAATTGTTGGTCACCGGCTACCATGGGACTGCATCTCCTCACGATGCACCACTGCCTTGTGGATCAGACCTTTAGGCCAAAGGCTCCGAGTGTGGCCCCCTAACAAAACCATCTGCTTCAATTTGGGCACTTGGGCAGTATCACAGTCCTCACACAAATCAAATGAGATTTGTGCGGCGCATATATATCTGGTGCCCCTTTGTACCAATATTCATGTGTTTAAATAAATAAATAAAATCGATAGAAGACTGTCGCTCATTCGGGAATACACGTTTAGACTTTGATCATGCTTTAACACAAGCACGCATTTGCTTGTGCCTCACTGGACGCAGAAAAACTACACTAAGAGGACCCATTAGAACTGAACTGAGGGACAAGAAAGCCAAACGTAAGTTCCAGGAGCAACTGAGTTCACATTTAAGCAGTTCTGAAAACGAGGCTGACACAGATGTTCCTTGGAAAGATATACGAACAGCCGTGAAAACAGCAGTAACATCTATTAGTGATTAGAACCAAAGGATTACAAAAAACCAATGGATTTCTACTAAGTCTATTGCACTGATGGATTTTTGTAAACTCATCCCATCAGGCTCTCAACACGATGAAGAGCGGAAGTAAATCAGATCTAGGTTAACCAAAAGTCTAAGGAACGATCGTGAGCAGTGGTGGGCAACGAAAGCGAAAGAGATGGAAAAGACAGCGGCTGTAGGCAACACTAAACAACTCTTCAGACTGATAAAAGAAACCGGAATTAAGAAGTCAAGTGTAAGACAATCTCGGAAAAAGACGACAATCTTATTTGCTCTCAGCTCAGACGTTTAGAACGATGGGCGAAGCACTTTAGAGAACAGTTTAGCTGACCTTCAGTTACTCCACAGTTACCCACCATACCCAAACAGTCTGAATGGAACACTGAAGTAGGTCCCCCAACTCTAGTTGAAGTTCGAAAGGCTATAACTAGTCT
Source organism: Schistosoma mansoni (assembly GCF_000237925.1). Lineage (NCBI taxonomy): Eukaryota > Metazoa > Platyhelminthes > Trematoda > Strigeidida > Schistosomatidae > Schistosoma > Schistosoma mansoni. The sequence goes on along the minus strand of NC_031502.1, from coordinate 23,632,081 downwards.
GAAACGAGAAAAGCAGCTGGTCCATATGGATTGACTCTAGAGGTCTTTAAGCCTAATGGTTCAGTTTTAGCGATAAAGTTGACTAATATTTTAGCCGAAATCTGGGAACTGGATACAATCTTATCTGACTGGTCGCAATCATTGATCATCCTAATGTATAAAAAAGGATCAAAATTATCCTGCGACGACCTTAGGTGGATTAGTTTGACTAATATATTGTCTAAAGTACTAGCCTCAATAGCTATCGTACCCCTAACCGAGACTCGTGAACTGCAAATAAGAGAAAACTAGGTTGACTTCAGACCACATATTCACCATCCGTCAGGTGCTAGAACACAGACATAAAAGCAGCATTTGACTCTGTAGACCGAGAGGCTCTGTGGTAGTGTCTGTCATTGAAAGGTGTATCTCAGAATTACATAAACCGTGCGAAGGTTCTTTACTCGAACACTACCAGTCGAGTGAGAGCCTATGTCGAACTGTCATCTGATTTTACAACCACAAGTGGTGTCTGACAAGGCTGTCCACTATCTCCATTTTTGTTTAACTTCATCATAGACCTACTAATAGAAATAACGCTCTCGTCGACTGAATTTTATTGTTATTGTCAAGTCGGAACTGGTTAATAGTGAGTGGTATAAGATGTCAAACACGGTGATCAAGTCAAAATAACCTACTAAGACAATTTATAAACTTGGAAAAAACTACCTGAGAGTAATAAATTAAACCGTCTCAACAGATGTATAGTTACTGATAATCAGTAGTACATTAGGGCTTTTTGAATTGAGTATCACATATGAAATATTCTTAACTTTTGCGTGACGAGACGTCTTTACTCCCTAGTTTGAGGATAGGCACTCGGCAAACTGTTTTATCAATCCCTATACTTGTCTGAACCATGCTCACCTTGATACAGTGGTCTCTCTGTAAGAATCTATTGGATATGCCTTATTACGTATATAGACCGTCTTAAATAATAGTCCGAATCGGCTCTTATCAGTGATGTCACTGCTAAGACCTGAGATTGTACCTTTTTGAGAGATAGATTGGCAACTTCGACGGCCCATCAACAAACAGGATTGACCACGAACTATATTTTAGATGAAATATTTTGTATTTTAGAAGAAATCCTAGCTGACATTTTAAACAAATACCTACAGCCTACAAGTTGATAGTATAGTAAAACAGCTATGTCGACAACCTCAAGTACCCCACTCCGATGCCATATCACAATAGGCAGATGTACCTCTACTTGTCTTCCTGGTACGCGTTGCGGTTGCTGAACTCGTATATGGCAGCACACTGATTTCTAAGAGATATTACTGAACTATTAACCGGATCTAACTGCACGTTAATCGGCTTACAGACTCAATGCTTTTATTTAGGCGTCTTTCAACTTAACTCTACTTAACAAATGTTTTTTATTCAACCAGGATTATGATACACCATGTAATTTCTTTGTAGATCTTTATTTCCAACCCCCACCTTTAGATTGAGGCCAGTGGATACACCAAATTTCTTGAATATGAATCAGAATATCATATTACTGACACAAACAAGAAAGACAACAAGACCATCGACCAGTAAAAAGACGGTTAAGAAAATAACTGACTCTAAAATGATTTGTTAGGGGATACACAGCTGAATGAAAACTTGTCGAAGGGTACCAAGTTTTTGACCTCAAATGAGTGAGGACTGTTAGGAACATGTATATTCATCACATACTAACAGGTTACTTTGAAGTAACCAAAGTAAAGGGTTTTCAAAACTTGAATGTCTTAGCAGACTTGTGACTAGTTTATTTTGAAACAATCCGAGCCACTGTATCATATGTCACACTATTAGTACGTTTGACATGAAGTGAGTCACTAAGCTAACTTACGGACTTGATGTTGGACTTAGAAACTTGGTTTCTCATAGAAGGTTAATGCTTGATGCGTTGATGGCCTCAACATAACCTATCTTATTCAGAATAACCTGTATCTACCTTACCTGTGTTTACCAAATTCGGTTACTAATATGAAAAGGGAGACAAAAAAGCATTTGGGGGCTCTTATGTAATTATTTCAGAATGACAGCACAAAACGTCGACTTGAGCTTACAGTAAGTTAAAGAGCAGATAGAAGTAATAGTGCACACTAGAATAAAGCTCTAAAAGTCAGACCACGCGAAACTTAATTAAGGATGAACGTTGCAACGTTCGACCCATAGGTCGATGGTAGTCAGAAAAATTTTTTAACTGGGAGCAGAGACAAACAATAGGGTAACAGTGAATGCCAATAGCGTAGACGTTATTTAACAACTTGCAACATCATGCGAAACCACCAACCTCAGATGACCGAATGTAAAGTTGAACCGGGCAACGCTTCAGTGATATCGTCCACTGATGGAAGTCACTGAGCTCTTGAAGGTCAAACTGTCGTAAAACGATTGGTGCGTTACCCAGACAGTCCATGAGGTTTTGAAGAAGCGGTTAAATCAAGACAATTTTAGATTTGATTTGAGTCCAGCCACACTATGTCTGGTAACATCCATCCTTCAAGTAACGAAAGCGATGTCATCGTAATCTTCAATGATATTATGTTATCGCGATGATCGACCAGCTAGAACAATTTTTAGACCTGTTTAAGTACATAAGGTAATAGGACTTCTGTAGTTGATTATTTTTATAGCATACGCACACTAAGTATGCCATGCTAGCATGTAAAACAATGATGACCCAACTCTAAAGTGTTTTTTTGTCAGATGCGCGCTATTTATAGAGGACCCCAATCTCCCTATTTTGGGAAACTTAGGGTAAATGATGGGTTTTTCATCAAATTCGTGATAAATATAGTAGTTTACTCCAAAGTTCGAGGAATTTTTGAGAACCCCCAAATGTGATCGGATTATTATTAGTTTTAAGGAGGCTATTGTGACTTGAACAGCTTTTCAAACTCGCATCACTAAAATAAGAAATGAACTGTACTTACAAAAACACTCTTAAGTACTTTAAGAATACTTTAAAACAAACCCCGCGCTATCTAAAAAGGACAGTGGTATTTTTCCACCAAGTATATTTTATAGTATTCGCCGTTTAATTACGCATCAAGACTACTGTTTTTGCTTTAATTGAATTTATTTCAGTTAAAGTAATCTCCAACAGTATCACTTTTATCTAGAGAAATTTATCATCTGCACTTTTTGAGTGCAGATACAAAAAGGTCATTGGTATTTCATTTCCTCGTTAAGTATATTTTTACTACTATTTGTATACAAAGGTGAAAAGTATTTTGCATCTACTGAAGTTTGGTTTTTTATTGTTGTTAGGTACAGTAATATACAAACATCTGTTTTTCGTGTTCAATGCCTATCACCTACTAAGTCTTGAAAGACGTTTTTTCTAGATGTCACTTTTGCCGTTGTTCTTCCTGTGATATCACAAAACAACTTTATGGTACAAGTAAAACATCGTTGTGACAGACCTGAATGTTATTTCCATGTTGATGATGGAATGCAATGTGACAACTGCAATAAGTGGTATCACAATGTGTGTATCGGACTCACACCGGCTGTCTATAAAAGGTGCTGCAAGCCACTATCACGTTGGTTGTGAGAAGCATTCTGTTCTACAAAGTCTCTGCTGATTCCTGAGGCGAATGAGCTGCTGAACGTAGCTAGAAAATCGCCCTCAGATAAACAGGCAGCAGATGAGCGAAATCGATGAAATAGCAAGCGTTATCATGAGTCCAGCTTTGGATTTGGATGAAACCATCAAGGTGAACCCCATTAGAGAAACGGATAACAAGCATACCGATGTAAGCATTTTTGCAAGAAGAAAAAAAAGCACGCTGAGAAGACACAAGTTATAGGCAGCACTAAGGTATGTGAATCTACGGTTCCAGTTCCGGATTCACATAACAACGCACAACAGAGTATGGGAGAGCGAAGCCTGAGCGGTGTAGATGATGTGATCAAGAAACATAATAAGGTAAGTGATTGGCTCGCAGTCACATCCAGAAAAAGAAAAGTAAGAAAACAGAGTGAGCCCCATGCGTTGGACGCCAAATCCGATTGCATGGAAGATACTTCAGGAATCAAAATTCCACAGCGTGTTAAGAAGAGCCTTGCTGACAGGCCAGTCATTTTTCCTAAGTTAGGAGAATCTTCCGGACAGAAACCGAAAGCTAGATTTGAGCATGACCTCAGCCACATTAAGTCCCTAATAAGCAAGCTACTCCCAGAAACAGTTTCAGGAGTGAGCATCT
>NC_031502.1:23595218-23627634 GCF_000237925.1 Schistosoma mansoni | reverse complement strand
TACTCGTACAGGAAGACAGGTACATATTCCTAAACGTTATGTTGAACTCATTACTTAATCTTCATTTGGTCATATTCTGTAATGTGAGTAAATACCTATATGCTAAGAGTTACTCATGATGCTCATTATTAACTGTAACGATACCCAACTTAGTTGTATTTGTTCATTTTATAATTGATCGTTTACATTGATATATACAGATATTAAAAATTTTTCCGGTAATATATCAATTTAATTAACGTTATTATTAATAACACTATTATTTTTATTATACGTTCAATTATCTTTGTTAAATTTTTTTTACATACATTAAAGATAATAAACACAAAATTTTTTTTTCTAACCACACAAAAACATTTTGTTTCATAAGTATATATACTTATTAAATTTTTTTTTGATAACCTCTATTTATTCTTTCCTTTGTTGTGTAATAATTTTTTTCCCCTCCAAAGCACTTAGAATTTACGTCGGGCATACCTCCACCGACGCATGCCCTAGGGAGGGAGTTATATAGTGACATTTATGTCTAGTGATTTTTTGTAACAACAAATTAAAGGTCACATATTTTTCCTAGTTGTCACACTTTTTATGTAATCACACTCATATTTGATATCTATTGTTTTTCTGTATCAATCGTAAAGAAACGAATACTTTTGTTTGGTTATATATAACACGACTTCACTACCGCGCTTCTTAAAATATAAACGTGGTATCCGCCGTCTATTCTTCTGCTTTAACGGCCACGGCCTTTGATTGAAGATTATAATAGTATTATAACATCTTTTTAGACCATTCCACACTACGTTGGTGTTTTGGCCCGGATCATTACTGAATAATACTACTGGATCTAATCTTCTCCATTTTGCTGTTGGTGCCATCACGTGCAGAGGAATCTTTGTTAACCAAGTGAACTTATTTGTGGTTGTTATCTCAGAAAGCAGCTTACAAGTAACATTCATTTCATAACACTGTTACCATTTTGTTGTTCAATATACCTTTTTATAATTTAACTGTAATTTGTTACCTTTTGCGTTAATCATAGACACACGCTTAGGTTCGTAGTGTTAATTCTTTTGGTATATTGTTGGTAACGTTGCGAATTGTTATATTTCAACTAAGCTCTTTTGCTGAGGTCCACCACACGCCAAAGACAAGGAGTTACGAATGTCGTAATGTGGGGCTTTAGCATATTGAATCGCCTGACTGGATGTGAAGGAGAGTTTGTTAAGTATTTTGAAAAAGAAGATAAGGTTAAGTTTGAGTCTCCTCATCCATAAAGGGTCAAGCCCTAGTTTACTACACCTCGAATTATATGTCAAGACACTATCAGGTCCAAGAGTACGAAATGTAAATCGTCTCTGTACTGATTCCAGTCTTAATTTATCCTTTATGCGCGTGCTACTAAGGCGAAACGCGCAGTATTCGAGGAGTGGTTGAACACAGACTTTGTACATTAGAATACGAGATTCGCTGTTATGAAGGTTTCGAGTTATGAAACCTATAAGGCGTTGAGACTTGGACGTTTGTTTCATTACCTGTTCAGTGAACGACAAGTCATCGGAGTACCTAAGTCCTAGATCATCTACTGTGTGTAACCTAGATAACATTTCCCCATTTATGGTAAGATTAAGGTTGAGTGATGTATCACCGAAGCATAGCCAACCACATTTAGCTGTATTGAGCTCCAGCTGCCATTTTGAGCACCACTGTGCTACCTTGTTAAGCTCCGTGCTGATGCAATTTCGAATATTGCTCAGCTCATGTGGAGAAAATGAGTACACCACCTTAAGATCGTCTGCAAACAAAAGGGACTTACCCACACTAAAACACTCACAAATATCATTAATGAAAACTAAAAAGAGCAAAGGACCTAAGACACTACCCTGAATTACCCCACTTCTAACAGGGACTGCGTTCGACAATGAAGAGTTGATTTTAACTATTTGATGTCGATTGCTGAGGAAGGAATCAAACCAGGCTATTAACGGGTTTTCGACCCCATAAGATGCGAGTTTACCTATGAGAAGTTGGTGGTTGACCATGTCGAAGGCCTTAGAAATGTCCAGGTATAGCACTAATACTAGATATCCTTGGCTACGAAGCGAATAGACTAAATTAAAGAAGTCAAAATGACATGTCATACAGGATCGATTTCTAAGAAATCCATGTTGCGAATCGTCAATAAATTGTTCAGTCAATAAATAGTTGGATAGTTCGTCACTAATAATTTTTTCCATAATCCTAGAGATAACTGGAGTAATATTTAAATCAAATAACAGCTTTGTCTGAATTTATTTCATTCAACTTGATACCAATATACTTCCATTATCTATGTCTTCAAAGTGATAGCAATAGTACGCTTTACGCTAATATATCTTAAAATCATTTCGATACTCCGACTTTTTGAACGACAAAAACCTTTATCATTTTTCCATTAAGAAAAGTAAACAGATCTTGGATAGTTGCTTAAATCACACGTTGGAATCAGTTCAGGGTAACAGCGTTCCACAATAATAGAAGTTTTCTAAAATGATTCCTTAATTTATCTTTTGGTTCTTTACATGAGCTAATGTTTCGGATGAATCGTGCATCACTAAGTTGTCCACAAACTTGTCCTTGTACGCAGTGGCGAGTAGCTAACACTGGTAGTGGGACAATTTACGCTTCTGAAGATGGTATTTTGGATTTTTGTACCACTCAATGCACACGAAGAATGATTTCTACAGTGTCAGGCCTTTCTTATTCACTTGGCACCATAAACCTAACTGCATATATTCAACATATTCAACAATTGTAACACGTTCCAGCCTCTAGTACAACAGAGGTTGTCTTCCAATAATGCGAGCTATGATTATTTAGAATAAAACTCGCTATAATACATGTCTTTCCTACCTTTATAGATATTACTACTGAACCTTAATTTCAATCACTAATAGTGGGCAAGAAACAATACTGGCTGCCGTCAGAATCAAAAGTATGAGAACGAAATAATAACAAGAATGAACAAAACTAATAGTGACAGCACTTGAGCTCCACTAATAGATAATCATTCTCGAAAAATTTGATCACAAGACTTTTTATTCAGATTAGTTTGGCAGAGTCTTGCAGGCTCATGCATTCTACACGACGTTTCACAGATTTCCCTTCTTTTCTCTCTTTCACATAAATTTTATTCCTAAATATCCAAAGTTTATAATAAAAGACACAAAATCTTGTATTACACTTTAATAAACAAACATTTCAGAACGATAATTTTTATCTTCACCACGTCGTATGACCCATGCTAATAAATATTTGACGACTACTTTTTACACTTTACTAGGACTTTAAAAGCGCCATTCCAAATTAATACTTCACAAACTGTTATTCTACCATCAAATCCTACCACATCAACGATTGTACGTGTTTGAACTATGAATGTTTGTTTGCTTGTGTCACAATTCTAGTTTCTAGAACTTTCCCGTTCGTTTTGACTGATTTGTCAACATTTCGTCCCATTGAGAAGGGTACAAGATTATCGTGACTAAAACAAGGGACAGTGTTAGTACACAAATTGGAACAAACAATAATGTTTTTTGTTTTCACCACTGTGTAGCCTCTTATGTCATCAGTCATGATTCTCAACTGTTAACAACAAGGCGGTACACTATACGATCATTTATTTATTTGGCTTCGGTCATTACTTAAGTTTGAGCACAGCACTTTGAGCTTTAAGTGTTGTTTGTCATTGTTTTAGTTGCAACGTCTTCGGATACAGATAGTTAGGAGAAGGGAAGGTTTGAACTTGTAAATTCATAGTCAGTGAAAATCATGATATTGGATCCAGCATCCTCTTATCAAATGAAAGGAAATATGCTAGATGTTACACATGGTGAAAATTAAAAGACAAATGTAGTTATACAATCAGGTTACTCAACCATATATACCCTGGATAGTCCCAAAAAGAGAAGCACAGTCATCCCTGGATAGGTCAGGGTATTCGACGTTTACTAAGACAGAAGAAATGTTGGAACGTCGCTATCAGCCTTGACACAGTAAGTATAATGGAACGATTTAGGCCTGTAAAAAAATTGGTGTATAATTACAATCTAGGAAGCCCAGAGAAAATATGAAATGCGGTCGGCACAATCTGTAATCAAGAAGCCTGAGAGACTGATCTTGTACGGAAATTACAGAACAAGGATGCAGCATTGGATTCCAAACCTAATTAAGGAAGGTAGCTGGTCCGAAATTATAGAGGATGGCCAGGAAAAACCGATGGCTATGAAAAACTATTTCGGGGCAGTTTTCACTCACGAGCCCCTTCTAGACGAAGAACTAGACCTAAATACAAAGTTAATAGACCGTCTGCTCACCGTGGGCTTTGAATCAAGACGTTGTATTAAGGCTCCTAGCACTTCAGACACAGAAACGTCAACAGGACCGGATGAACTACGCTCCGAAATCCTGACACATAATGCACAATATATTGTAGCCCCACTAACTGTGATATTCAATGTCATTTGTCTTAGGTGCGTCACCCACGAACTGGAAGGATGCAATCCTCACTCAAATATAAAAAGGACCAAGGTAACTTCCATCGGACTACATACCTGTTAGTCCCACCAGTGTTGTGGTTAAATTCTGGAAAGAATAGTGAAAAAGATTATAACGATATTTGTGGAAACCAACAAGGTGACAACAAATAGACTGCCATTAAAGCTGGAAAATCTTGGCATCGCCGAACCCTCCCCCCGAATGTCTTAAGGACTTCATAGTAGGTCGTAGATACAAAGTAAGAGTAAATTCAAAGTGCTCCACTTGGAGATCAGTACTTAGTGGAGTACCTCAAGGTCCTGTCCTAGGTCCTTTACATTTCACAGTGTATGTAAATGATCTCCCAAGCATAGCTGAGTCCACAATCTTACTATACGCTGATGATGTAAAAAGTCTGGAGAGAAATATTAGGAGACGCACATGCATGAGCACTTTAGGCAATCTTAAATATTGTGATTAGCTGGCCTAAGTAGTGGCTGATGCCTACCAACGCGACCAAGTGTGTTAACATGCATATTGGGATGCAAAGTTAAATAGGTGTAGCGTAAGGGAAGAATCTGTGCCCGTAGCCCGGTTTCGTAAGGATCTTGGGGCAACATTTAGCCTTGATCTTGCGACTACGGCCCACTGCCGGGGTTTGCAGTTATGGGGTTTGGAACCCTATGGGCCTTAAGTTGGACATTCACCAAGTTAGATACTACTATGTTCATTACAGTATGTGCAATCTTAGTGAGATGCGAACTTGAAAACTGAGTTCAGGTTGCAAGCCACTGTATAAAAGGTAACTCGAATGTTTTGGAAAACGTACATAGAGCAGATACCTGTTCAATTCCAGAACTCCGGAGTTTACTATACTAAGAACGACTTGAAAAGCTAGATTCCTTCACTCTGTCCTGCCGCAGATTAAGGGGTGATCTGATTTTGATGTATACAATACCAAGAGATGATTCAAAACAGTATTGTACCGGAATCGGGCATTACCGGTCATTGTCGATAGTGCCGCTAACAGGCGAGTAGAACAACCGTGAACGAGCGAAATATCTGTGGCATGCAGGTTTTCACACCGAATCACCAATTCTTGGAACCCGTTACCCTTAGCAGTGGTGTCCGCCCCTTTCATTAACTAGACATTCAGAAGCTTATCAGAAAAAGACTAGCACTGGCCGTATACCTTTTGTCCTTATTACACAAAGTCTTCTACATTTGGTGCTGACGACATAATTTTTAATGGGCTCACCTAGCTGAAGGCGCTCGGTCGTACTTCCGCGCCAGATACCAGTAGGTGGGCTGTGCTCCACTTCTCCTACAACCGCTAGCCAGTTTAGACCAGTTGCTTCTCGATATATCGATAGTCTATAAAATACATCTTCCAACCTCTTCGTTTCTGACTTCTGGTCTCATTGGGTTAGCACATTTCGATCATAGAACGTGTTACTGGTTAAGGTGTTGTCAAACTCCAAATGCTTGTGGCATCTTTAAGAGTGTCAAACTTCATGAGCTACCCCTTGATCGACCCTTCACAGAAGGTTGAGGAAGTTAATAGCCCATTATGTGGTTAAGTACCAGTTAACAACTACTGACAATGAAATCTGCTATTGAGTTGCTGTGGAAGAACCAGGTGATGCTGTATCTACAGAACAATGTGGCAGTATTGTACCGGAATCGGGCATTACCGGTCATTGTCGATAGTGCCGCTACCGAAATGTCGCCACCTGTTCATCTGTCAATGAAACAACAGCTTCAGTAAGTTGTAATTGTGATGATGAAGGAAGGTGACATAGCCGTAGAAAAGGCCAATGAAAATCTAGACACCTCTCGGGCGTACATTCCTGAAGTTTCTGGACACAGGTGTGTACTATCATATTGGACTGAAATTCAACTTGCTGAGGATTTCAGAAATTTGGCTACGCAAGATCAGTTTTAGCTAAATGAAATTGCAACTCAACTTCGATTGCCTGTCCTTTTTCAGAGGCTCTAGCAAACAGTTATGGCCCACTATAGGTTGTTTCGCAGCTCTATATATTAGTGAGATATTGACAGTTGGTATCTACGGTGGTGAAATAAAACCACCCCACTTCAACGAAATGTCTGCAGCAGTTGTAACCGGGTTAAAAAAGGCATTAATGTAGATAAGTGTCGATTGCATTTGACAGTAAAATTAGTAGCTGTTATTTGTGACACTCTAGCTCGTAGCAGAGTTGGGTATGTTGTTGGGCGAAATGGTACAGTTGCTTTTGACAAATGTGAGGTCGTAGGGACAAGATTGGGTGATCGAATGACTTTTCCCAATGGTGAACACGACTTGAGAGGTGATGAGACTTTTCGTAGAAGGTCCGAATCTAATAACCATCGTGGTAGGACTTCACTAGAAGATCTGCCCCTAGCTATGCTGAAAGCTTTTCTGTCACAACTGATGCACTTGATATATTTAGGCGTCACCAAAAGACCAGTTTCCTTGTGGATGGATCTAGTCAATAAGCGACTACAGTGGTGGATCAATCTATTATCACATCCATCAATGTAAGCGTAGAGTGTTGTAGACAACACACGGATTGTGACTTTCAAAAGAAATATCGTTCGATACATGAAGCTTTTGTTTGCAAAGCAAATAAGTTCAGATTGTTTTTGATGAATTGTTGTTCTCGGAGCTGGATGGTTTGGTCGTGGGGCTTTCATCGTCCTTCTGAACGACATCATCAGCACAAATTTCGGATGGAAGTGAAGTGTTCGAATTCCTCCACAAGTAGTTCACAGCTTATTTTGTACACCTCGATGTGCTGATGATGTTCATAAGGACGATAAAAGCTGCACGACCAAACCATCCAGCTCAGAGAAAAAAACTCCATGCATATCATCGACGTCAGCTACAAATTGCGTCCACCATCTCAGATTGTCTTTGTTGTGCTTAGGTCCTGTAGTACCTAATAATAAGTCACCATTGCTGTCGTTCAGAAACTTCCAACTTATATCATTATCTGTATATTTATTATCACACCCGAAGTTGAACACTGTCTTCTCAAACAGTGTTCGCGTTCATTTGAATAACTTCGTATTAGGATTCGAAAGCTATAACGATAGGGAACACTTAGTTTTCAATGTGCATAGTTTAAAAAACATTGTTGATGACATCATTGAACATGGTATTCTAGGTTTACTTTCTACTTCTCCTTCAAATCTTACATGCGAAAGATCAGGCGTTTGGTACACTGAGGATATACAGCAGCTGAAAAAGTTGCACAGAGATATACTGAGGAAGTTTACTTTCAAAATATACCAGATCAGGGCATGTTAGACAATTTCACTAAGTCTGAGACCAGTTATGCTTTCTCAAAGGTGATCATTATTTTCAGAAACTCAAAGTTGTCCACTACAAGGTCTAACAACATTATAATTGCAAATGATCAACCAGGGTTCATCACATAATTTGTTGATGATGGCAGGATTACTTTTAGAGCATTCCCTTTCTTTACTGATCTTTTTTCCTCCAGTACTATAGGCTTATTCAAGTTTTCTATTGTAAGCCCCAAGTATACGTGGATTAGAACGACATATATACTTTGCAAGTGTATACGTACCCCGACACAAGATTATGAGGTTATCATTCCTCTATTACATTCATTTTCATGGACAGGGTGACACCATTTCTCAAGGCCTATTGCAATTGTAAAAGTTTAGCGTATCAGGTCTGCATGTTGGCCGTCGCTGTGGCATCGTTCAATTGTGAAGTTACTACGAATGTTCTGAAGTTCATGAATGCAATAATTTTTATGATTTCTAACACTATGGCACTGATTTTTGGCATCAGTCTCAACAATAAATCGCTACTCACGACAAGGGAAAGAAGAATATCTTAGCCATCCTTAGCAAATGGCATCTGAACAAGCAATTTTATGTCAAATTTATATTTGATTATCCTTTGCAATTAATTGTGACTATGATAGTATCATTCTAAACTATTGTTGCACAAATGTATATACTAATACCCGGTTTCACTCTGTATACTGTTACATAAATCTACATGTATTTATATGAGTGCACTAAAGGTTCATTATTATTATTATTACTTTTATCATTATTTTTCTTAGTTTTTATTTTTCACTCATTTATTATTTTTTTAAATTATTGGTTTATCTCTGAAATCTATATTCATTATACTATTATTATTATCATGGTTGGACCCTTTCACTAGGTGTTACTGAAGTGAAAGCTGCATGTATCACAGTCGACTTTCCAGTTGTCAACATTTTGACTGGGAACTTTACCCCCATAGCTAAGTAAGTATCTATTGATTACATGCTCATGAAGCCAATAATGGAAAACAGAGGTGTTCACACCACCGCCTTTATCTACTTCAACGACATTTAATAAATGTAAGTGTAAATATGATAGCAAAATTTTGCAATATGGCGACACCAAAATTATTCTGAAAGTAGTCAGTGGTCTGTCTAACAAGTTGGAAAAACTGACTGCTCACATCAAAAGCTCATCCATGGGTGTAAGGGACAGGAACAGAGACAGCATAGACACTTCAAGTTGAACATTCCCATTAAAAACACCTGAGGAAATGCGTACTATTTAGACTGCTTTGAAGGAGCACTAGTTTCATGGCTAGCTCGTAAGTTGTGACAGCTGTCTGTAAAATTTCAATTGGTCAGATTGTCCGGGGTTGTAAGTGATGATCTCCGGAAGTCAATCAAAGTATGTCTAGCTTACGGCCTGATTCCGTAACTGGCAATCACTTATACCTTATGTGGAACTAAAAATAAAATAGGTATCAGTAATCACAGATCCTATAAAACTATTCAAAGCAACTTCGTATCACAGTCGTAATAAATGCACAGATGTTCTGTGTTCACAGTTCGGAAGTGCAACCTATCCAAATAAAGAAATAACAGAAGTCATGGATGTTGCGAACCTGGCTTTCTTACATGACTCAAGAGATCAAGTCAATAAGCGTTGGTGGTGACCGAAAGAGATGATAGACTAAATATACTTTTGATCTGTAATTGAGTATCTATTTCTGATTTTGTATTAGTTTCTGAAAAACATTTAAAGTGAATTAATTATTTCCAGTTTATCATATTTCATCTGGCTTCTCAAGTACTAACGGACATCACTGTAAATTTTTAAATCACCAAACATTTTTATAATACAATTGACAAGTAATTAAAGTATCACACAAAATTATGGATTAAAAATTAAGACTGCTATGACATAAGACATTCTTTTATTTACTATTAGCGATTCCGATGCCTTGATACCGCGTTTCTAATGCGGAAGAGTAACGTTTTGAAGAACACCACGAACGGCAGTTCAAAATTAGCCTCGTACACACACTACAATATCCTGCATGGGTGTCGATGACTTGGTTGTTCAGGTTGTTGTTTTTAATACTAGAAGTAGAACCAACCTTGGAATTAGGCTTTCTAAGTTTTTCTTGACTGCTGCCGTTTGGAATGTAGGAAACAGAAGAGACTTCCTTTCTCTACCTTGTTTCTCTAACAGACTACCCTACTTCTGTTGGCCCACGTACTTCGATCGACACTGAGCTTATTTTAGGTAGTTTTACATCGATTTGTGTATCGGCCGAACGAATACCATTCAATGTCTTGATTATGCCTGCTAGTACTCCTTCTAACAGCATTAACAATTGTAATGACTTCGGAGATAGAGCTGCTTGCTCCCGAGCAACACTGCTGAGACACCCACAAGCAACTGGTTTTATCAAACCGTTTGGAAGCTACATGCGTTAGATTCGTATAAACTTCGTGATAACATCAATTGCAATCATAGCACTGCATGTCGCCTTCCACACAGTGTCAGCCTGCCTGAGTGTTGGCAGTTGCTTTCTCTGCACTGTCCGATTATCAATCAGAAAATAAGGGAATAGAAATGAAGGAAACGTGGAATACATAAATGGTTTAGTAAGCGTATTTGTGAACACAGGACGAGAAAGAGCGACTGTATGTGTCACCAAATGAGTGACAAAAAGAAAAAAGATTTAAAAAATATAGCAAAGCGGAGAAGGCAGATAAGCCAACTCAGTTTTATCAAGCGCCACTCGATATTTATAGTCAGACAAAAATAGGCTATAGACACGTGATAATAATAATAATATATTTCTGCAAGGGCAGGTACAAACCATTTTTACAGGCACGATCTACAAGTTACAACATATACTGGTTCGCAGTATGGATCACAAGCAGGGTTGATTAGTAAATATAATGCATAAAAGTTAATAGCGGTTCATTAGTTCAGATATACTTTGTATTCTTCAAAATATTCTCCGAAAGAGAATCGCGTCCGCGTTACACACCAGATCCAATCTCGGCAAAAGTTGTACTAGGATTTTGCTCGGGCTAAGTATTTATGTAATGCAGCTTTTGAAGTTTATAGTTGTTATAACTAGACTTGTGGAGCGTCTGGTGGGAACTATGACCTAGGGAAAGCGCCTACGTCGAGTTTGTTCCAGATGTCAGGAGTTCCTCGACTTCGAACTCAAAGCAAAATTCTGAAGTGCTGTTGTACCGCACTGAGAACGCGAAAGTGAAGCATATGACTCCATCCTGCTCCTTATTGATACTCCTAATATGTTAGAAATAACTAAAATCTGTCTTGTGGGAAGCATATTACAGAAGTTATATGGGGAACACTAATACGAAGCTTGTTGAAAATGGTATTTTGAAGCAAAACTCATACATCTAGTGGGTTCTCCTCGATATTTATTCACAATCTTATAACATTTTGGGGAAACCCATCTACATTCTGCAATTGAACCCCAATATTCTTCCCCATTTACGAGACATTCTGCACTACTTTCAGTTATCCACAATACCTCGTTCGGAAAGACCCCGGGATTACCGATTGTACAGAAAAGCTTACCGATGTAACAAAAAAATCCACAATTCGCTGTGCATCTATTCAGCGTTCTTCGATTAACTTCGCAAAATTAACCCATTTCAAAGTAATTAAACCACAGTTGGTAAGAAGAACCGGTCTGCCACTATAGATAAGCATTGCCGTAGTTAAATGATTGATGAGTTATAAACGATATTGTTTACTGAAGTTTAAAAATGCACGAATAAATTGTCTGTTCATAATAAGAGTCTTCAGCTTCTTAACGATTTTCATTACGTTTCCTTTTGGATTGTAAGTCCTCTGTAGTACCGTCTGAAGACCTGGAAAATACTACTTTAATGTATTAATAAAATTTATTCTACGTGGGTAGGCATACAATCAGGCTGTGGCAACGACTGTCTCACGTTCGTGGTGCAGTGCGCAAGGAGCTGTAGTGCCTGGTATTATCAAGCTCACATGAGTTATTCTTGCTTTTGGACAGACTGATTTATTCATTCTTTTCAAGTCGCATTTAACGGCCAAGCGGATACGCCTACCGGTTGTTAGTTCTCAGGTTTATGTCTCGTACCAATTTTGAAGAGAGGACTTACGATAACATTCTTCCAGTCTTTTGGTAATCGACTCTGGGTTACAGATAGATTAAAACATGTAATAAAGGGATTCGTGTTAAAATTTGCAAATTTCTTTAGTAACCTTGGATACCTTTCGTCGAGTCCCATGGATTTGTGTACCTCAAACTCATTAAACAGACCAAAGAAATCGAGTACTTTAATGGTCAGTGTGTGAGGGGGGGTTGCATAAACTAAGGGGAGGTGTCTCTACGGTATATACATTTCTAAAGTAGTTTGAAAATACCTGATCTTTACTATAGTCGTCCTTCACTAATGATGAAGCATTACTGCCTCTCCATAGTGCTGGAATGTTTTTTTCTTATTTTAGTCCTTGAATTTATATACGAATACAAACGCTTGAGACATTCTATAGATTCCTTAAGTTTTTTCTTCGTACAACCTTCTCAACATACGGAGGGTCGAGGCACAAGTACTCCGAGCTTCTAGATATTGAGATTTCATCTTTCCCACATTCTCCTCTTACGGATAGGTGCACAAACCTCCTTACTGAACCATAGGGGAGATTTTCTCGGACCCCTTGGTGTAGTTCAAGGGTTGTGGGGTGCACTAACTTGTAAGTACGATTTTCGAAATACATCTCAAGCTGTTTCAATTGGGGACTCTGGCTATATTGCCCAATCTACTGACGATACTGAGTGTAAAACATCTTTTAAACTCGCTATGCGAACGTCTTGGCTGGGTTGAGCTGATGCATGCTCGTTTTTGACAACTGTATGGAAGACAAATGACAGAACTTCATTATCATTTTTACGTAGAGGTGGCATGTAATTGAGGTTCGTCTTGTCACCCTCATAATGGGTCTGGGTCGTACCTAGTCGCTTCTTTCACATGTTGCATTTGGGCATATGTGATAACCGCATCAACTTGTTCCTGCTCCAAGGAATTTTCAAAAAATTCAGTTCTCAGATTTTTCCAGCCTGCTGTGGGTTCATTAAAGTCCCCTAGGATTAAACATCGACCACTTGATGATCAAGTATTGAGACCGTCTAGCTAAACCGCATTTACCTCACAGCTTGGACCGCAGTAGAAGAAAGCAACCAGCAGCTCTTATCCCTTGCGTTTTAAGCGGCTACTAACCTATTCACACTTTCCACTCTCATGAAATATACTGTTGATAATGCTAAGTGGGATAGTATTCCTAATGAACAGAGTTACACCCCTCCGCACTGGATCACGAGTGGAAACGCCGTGCTCAACATCCCCTGCAATCGCTAGCCAGATTAGATCAGTCTATCCACGATATATTTATAACCTATCAAATATGCATTCGAACCTCCTCGCTTTTGTTTTTGATTTCGCTTGGTGGGTACGATTCATATTGAATGTGTGACTCGTTGAAGCGTTGCCAAACTCCGAATACTGGTGGCATCATTCAATATCACTGTCCTTTAAAACAACGAGCGTCGTAAAATTCTGAATTTTTTCTGGAGATCTTTGCTACATATGAAGATGCTTGAGTAATACAAACAATCTTCTACGTTATTCGTCTTGAAAGTTGAAAAAAAGATCGACGTTCGTTAACTTAGAAAGGTTACAAAATAATACACAGAATGTTAACTGTGCGAAATATAGTTCAACTGCACTCAGTATTTCACAGAATATAGTAATCTCGTTTATTTAGGCAGCTAATGTAAGTCATCAGTGGAACTTGAAATCCTGAGCACATAAGTTCTATCATATCAATACTCTAGGATTAGTATAAGGCGGGATTCCCGACTTTTCAAAATGGCGATGAGAGTACGTTCTCGTATTCAGTTTATTACCTCTTCATTACAGGTTAGTGCACGATATTTCTCGTTACTGAGCAAACCTCGTGAAAAACCTGCGTTCGCTCATGAGCTCCAAAAAGCAATGGGAAAACTGGACATCGAGGGGAAACCTGGTGGGCTGTTGGATCCAATAAAGATTGATAACCCAGGAAGACTGGCCGTAAAAATGGTTGCATTTATGTGTCTGAGTTTCTTTCAGCCATTTGTGGTGACATACTTGCACTTACGGGGCGGTTGATTCACTTGACTTAATATTTATGATCTGTAGTTATACAAGTTAGAATCATAAAATGTTTGGTTTTTGTGTATTGTTCAATCTGAAATCCTTTTCTTTTGTATTAACCTTTTGAGTGATTACTTGGAAAATTCGTGTTACGTATTAACAGCATTTGCTTTTGATTGCGAGATCTAAAATTTGTGTGGTTACTACATGTTATTCTATGTGCACTTAGAGCATGATTGCTGCCAACATTGTCAGGCTACCTCGAAATGCATTAGATGAGTCGCGTGTTAGATCAAAAATTCACGTGTTTTTGCGTATAGTCTAGCTGAGGTCTAAAGGCAGGCTAAAAAGTCATTCAGCTTTTGTTTCTTGTGACGTCTACTTTGAAGTGACTAAACGTCAGCAGTCTAGGGTCTGTAATTATATGGCTTCTACATAACTTTCAATAATAACACTCCTCACATTCTACAGGAAATGCTGAGACTGATGTCTAAACATGACTTGCCATTGGGACCGCATATTTATTTAAAGAGGTCAAATGGGGATGATAGTATCTTAGCGATTAGATAAGTACCAGCCACACTAAGCTGTCTGGTGATATAGATGCCCATGCAAAGCTATGGCCGGGATACTTTTATCTCAACAATGAGACTAGTAACCGCGTAAGTTTTAAAACATGAATCACACGCCCCACCTGTGTGATGCGTTCCTAATTTAGTGATTATTGTAACGTATCCTATTTGTGTCAGTACGCAACTTCCGACGAGGGATGCTAGGTTTCGCATTTTGCTTCGACTCATGCTTCTGTTTACCTGTGCACAATGGCTGTAAGTGTTTACTTTTATAGTCATAGTGAGGTGTTCGTTTGACAACCTTCTACTTGTTCTTGTAAAAATAGTAATTTGATTTAGCCGTACAAAAGCGTCCTGCATAACTAATATATGAGTTATTTACACTGGAAGTAAAGTTGCTTCGACACAATAACAATAAAGTGGCTTCACTCGACCTTTTAAGTACTTAGCGGTTCCTGCTCTCGTTCCTACATTGAGAAATCTGTAGTTTTTGTGGAATCAATGTAAGATAAGAAAAGATGAGTCTGTGTTGATATGCTTTCACGAACTGGTTGCTTTTGGAAAACCAACGCTCTGACCATCCAGGTCCACTTAATCAACATTCTAAGATTCATAGAACTTGGTCACTGCTCATCGTTTGGCTGAAAACATTAAACTAAAGGTGTTATTATGGTCGACTTCCGAAGGTACTGGAACTTTTGAGACTATCTAACAGATTACTCATATCTTCACTGTCCAACTACTAGACTGCTGCATTCCTATGTCCCCGTAGTGCTCCTCCTTTCGGCCCTAGTTGTTAATTTACTTACCGTTTTCTACCATGTGACACATATATATCTGGTGCCCCCTCGTACCGACATTTGCGTTTAGAGAAATAAATTTCTGCCACGACCGCATTTCAAGTATAATCCTGAAGTTAGCGTGTTGCAGTCTAATAAATCATATATGTAAATTGATATGCTAGAAAGAGATGACAGTACTACCACTTGTTGTGTTTTGCCATTGAATTAAAGGTTAATCTAGAAGTGTACAACTTCAGAGCCAAAAGAAGTCAGTACTATTTTCGACCTTAGCCTCAAGCTTCACTTTACCAGTTGAAGTTTAGGTAGTTAGCGACAGCAGAAAAGTGGTATATGCTAGGGTAGACAGATAAAGAAAGTACTCACAAGTCGTTTTTAAGGTATCAATATGCGTGCTAGTCGCAACAGTATGCTATAGGCCGACACTAGCATTCCGATGGCAAAAAATACCTTGGTCGACCAACACTCGTCGGCTCTAAACGTGGACTGACACGAGGCCAGTCGTTAGAAGTATGAAATAGTTGTCAGGCCTTTTTATTCGCTAATGCTTTCACTGATGAGAATTGTTGGGCGGTATGCCGAATCTATTTCAGTAATTAGGTACGTACTGTCCTGCACTTCTGTATAGAAATTTATGACTTAAGCGGACATTTGCTTAACACACATAGATATTCATATCCCAAAGTTCCTTTCTTGGCACTGCCTGCTGAGGCGTATACACTTAAAGCAAGCAGTTACGTCACTATGGTCATTTTATCCTAAGCTAGCTTACCAATATTTGATCACTTGAATGCCTAAACGTATTACATATATTGCGGCCATTCAATAATATGGAGCTAGTAAGAGGACGTTTGGTAGTCAGTTGCTAGTGGGAAGCTCTCCAATGACGTTTTACAGATGTTTGCACTTTCTGTGTATGCAGTAGGGTGAATGCTTAGTGTTGTTTGCGTACACCCACATTTCTTTCCCAAATGCTTCGTAATTGACTTATATAATCCTCCAGTTTGATTATCGAGAGCAAAGTAATTGAGCTTGACCGTTCATTCTGAAAGTCTCGACAGCTTTGTTCAATTAACTTGTACTAACTGTGGCGTAGACAGTTTCTACTGTCCTGTAGAAAGATGATACTGCCAGGGAGTTGTAAAACATGACCTTTTAAAGGAGGGGGCATGAGTGGGTCAGTATGATTAGATCAATAAGGTTTTCGGAGCATTGCATATTTGTAAAATTACCAATTGACCGATGGTAGATCTATTCATGAGACGTTTAGCGGCTGGATACTGACGTAAAATCAGTGATATGTACTTTTAAATAAAGATCATATGGTGTTCAGTGCTGCTAAGATTGCCTTAGCTTTTCTTACGTGTAATCAAATGTTTCTGAATAGATAGGACAAATACAGTTCACAGCTGTGACCGAACTCTCACTGGGTGTCCAGTAGTAGGGCGTTGGCGAATTTCTAAATTGATTATTGGTATCGTGTTATACGAACATATGTCTTACAACATCAACATAAATTTAGCAAGGATGAGATATCGATAAATTACAGAGCTCTTTTCTATTGAACAAAAAGATGGTTTCCATTTTGGTGAAACTACCTACCAACTGGACGGATGAAAATAAATGGGCTTTGAGGTATAGCTTAGAAATCGAATATATATATATATATATAAGTTTATATAGCAGTTAATAATTTATTAGGCGATTGCTGATGTTCCCACGTTATCGGATGACTAAGACTGACGGTCTAGCTGCTCCTTTAATAATTGATCTCGAGTAGCGGTCTTTTTGCCTCTTGTTATAGCCTCTGCGAATAATGCACAAAACAAACGTACTGCTGTAGGGCTATCGTCGTTACCAGGCACAGGATAGCTAATTAATCTGGGGTCCGAATTTGTGTCAACTACACCAATGGTTGGGATGAGCATCTTTGCCGCATCTCGAACAGCAGAATGAGGTCTGGAGATTGAATTACAGGTACTGAGAAAAAGAATTAAGTCAGGGAGCCTCACAGAGTCATGAAAAACATCTGATGAGTTTGTAAATACTCCACCTTCCCATTTGCGGCAGTGAGAATACTCGCCGATATTTTCAGCAGTTTTTTCAATTAAAGGCAACATCTAGCAATAAAAGGATAAAGTACGTTAAGATTAAAATAGGCAGTGATAAGACAAATTGCTACAAAGTAAACTATGTGGCTTCGACTATGGTACAAATCAGCGGACAATTAATATAGTTGTGGGGATATATAAAGTTGACACAACTCACATCAAAACAAAAGGATTGATATGAAGGGAGTCGAATGCTATTAGTAACAGTGAGCCAGAAAGTAATAAGCTACGATAAGAAACCGAAAGCATATAACAGTATGATGCTAAGAAAAGAATTCATACCACTATAAGTTCCTAAGAATCATCACTTGGATTATTCAGCTACAGACGTTTGATTTGTGCAACAACCTTTGATTCTGAATTGGTCTATACGGATAAGGCAACAATAGATGACGTAAGGTTCAGGATGAGGATGTAACGATCCAGTTTACCACGCTTCACGTTAACACGTCAACGAGGACGACAGGATGAAAAACAAAAGAGGAAATAATGCGAACGGCGGCGCAAGACTGACTTCACCATCGGACCTTACGTTTTCTGCTTCTGGCTTAATCGCTTTTCAAACAACGTGTAGAACTCCCAGGGATAGAAGTCACATCCAGTATAGCTCGAAATATAATGGATTCAGGTTGTTCTGATACGTTTGTTATTCTTGCTCTAAAGAGATTCACGAATGGGAAAAGTTACGTAATATAGCTCGGTTCGTAAGTCAAAATAGACAAGCCAGATAACTGTATCACAATAACGCATGCGGTCGGGTAGAGGAAAACAATTTTTTAAAACAATACATTCCTTATCAACATGATACCATAGACTCGTTTATCCGAGGTGCGCTGCACCTCTGGCAAGACCGTAATTATTATTTGTTTATAAACTTAATTGGCTAAGACAACAACATTAATGGTTTATATACTCATCTTAACGATATTTTATTCCAGTTAGTAACTAAAACGTCAGTTGCAAAAGAGGAATTGATCTACTTACTTGTTTATTCTGGTGCATAAAAAGTATTATTCCTTGACGGTAGGCAATGTGGGCAGCGAAATTAAGTGCATCAAACATTAAGGAACATGTCTGTTGTAGATCAATTATGTCTATTCCCTGTCTACAACCGTATATGTATGGCTTCATGTATTCATTGCGTAACACCGATCGGTGACCCAAATGAACACGAGCTTGGAACAAATCCGTAACATTAACCAAGTTTTTAAGACCAAAATAATCAGAACAACTTAGAGGATCCTCGCAATAACTGGAATGTGGACAGTTGTTTTGTTTGAGTTTCTCAGATCCACTTGTAGTTACATTTTTCCTGAGGAACAAAAATGTTTCTAAAACCACAACAATGTATTAAAATATATCTCACAACACTGTGAATAAAAACAACAAAATGATTGACATTCTACGACTGGAAAATATCGAAATCCCCAAAAGCGGGTACGTGTAACAAGTGTTGTAACCATTTCAGTCAATGAAAAACCAGTCCACACTTACTTAGTAACTTATGTCTAACCTCAGTACTACTTATTCGATTATTGCACTGTGCATCAAAAATGCTTTGAAGAAGTCTCTCGTTGGATACTACTGATCTACGCACGTCTTCTATTTACCCCATGCTTGATAGCAATCAACTACAAGGAAGTGTTTACGTATAGTATACTTGCCATTTTGTAAGCAGACCAACATCACATTTTACGTAAATGAGGTTAGCGAAATCCAGAGGGACTTGAATTTGGACGGCATTTCGATATCCACTAGGACTAATGAGATTTCTAAGGTAAGTGGAGTCGTTCACGTGTTCAGCTCTTTCACTTGTTTTTCTCAGATTAGGGGTTGATATGCACCACTTCTAAAGAAACATTTTGTACTCAGAGAGAGAGAGAGAACTATATCGCGTGAATTCTCACACATTTGTTGAAAAGCATTCAAAAGATTGCATTCTGCTAGCGTTTTCGCCAAACAGAACTATGTTATTTGTGTACTTCGTTCACTGAGTGTCTTCAAACGGGACAGAAATTGCTGGAAAGTTATCGAGGAAAATGTTACTTCTAGGTACATATAGGACAGAATCTAATACAGACAGACAACCCTGGAAAACGTAAATTGAACTGGAAGTTCGCCACAAGCTCTAAATTGGATAACGAGTCATTAAGTTACCGTGTTTTTTGGTACACATAGTGACAAACACTGCCAAAAGGCTCTTTAGGTGAGCTTCGCTTTCCTGTCTAAGAATTGGTTATAACATGGACACATACATCGGCACAGGTTGCCACGTCATATCAGAACAAGATGAATATCAAAGTAGAGATGGTAGTATTATCAGTGATACTTAAAAAACATTGGTCATAAAGAATATAACTCCTCCAGTAACCCTTCTATTCAGTCAGCTACAACGTAAGACCAGGCACCTATATGCATCGGTTCAAGTTGCCATAGTCTCATTAACACAACAAGATGAACAGCGAATTCAGAGAAGCAGTTAATTTAATGCTAGTTCAAAGCCCGGATAAAGATAGTTAATTATGAGGTTAGAAACCCGATCCCGTAAAAAACAACTTTGCTAAATAACGCTAGCCATAGAGATTATAATTTCGGTCCAAGAATACGACTATGTATGTTTGCATTCTAAAAGCTAACGATGGATGAAGACTTCGTCAATGCACAGATCCTCATACCCGTGACCTGCTTGTTCCCCAAGCTTCATTTAGGTGTCAACGAGTATCAAAAGTATACCTTATAAACCAGTTAAAATGATTTGTTTTTGATTATCGAAAATGAAATTTTATTCCTGCTTAAAGATAGGTTACACAACGTTTGAGATCAGTGAGATGGGATAGTTTTGAGTTTCCAGGTCTCACTTTTATCTAATTATTTAACACATGAATAAGTACTCCAGAGACCACCTAAGGTTATTGCTGATCAGAAACAGGAGGGTTGGAAAACAGAATGACAAACCCACCTAGTGAAAAAATTACCTCACTAAACAAACTCCACCCAAAAATACATTTAAACTATACCCTGGGAGTTGAAGGGCTTTCAAATAAAGGTTATGACGTCCCGTGGTGAAAGCCGAGATTCTTTAGAAGCCAACAGCCTAATTTCCTTTCTAACAGACGAGGGAACAATCAATAGACGTACACGGAACGTCCGAGCGACCAGCGTCTGGGAGGGTTATTAGGATAGCAGCGGAAATGAGAAAATATAGTATGTGTTCAGAATAACTGGAACACATTGAGAAGAATCTGAGATGGAAAGAACTGTCACTTTATTCTGGACATAAAGGAGAAAATGCCGTCACAAATGGTGTTGCACTAACACTGCCCAAAGAAGCACGAAAAGCACCTATAGAATGGGAAACTGACGCCTGACGAATAACTAAGTCAGTCAGTCAGCTACAACGTAGGACCAGGCACATTTATGCATCGGTCCAAGTTGCCATACCTCGTTAGCACAAGATGAACACCGAATTCATAGAAGTAGTTAATTTAGTGGTGGTAGTATATAAGGATATAGTATAGGAAGGAAGTTATGAAGCAATTATAATCTCAAGGTTTAAGGGAAAATAAAGAGTGTATACACCTGCGCCATTGTGACCGATTCTGAGCCATGTTACCTAGAGTCTCCAACCATTGGTTACGATGATCACGCGGACCTCAACCAAGTAGTCTGCACCTACCAACTTGGCTCAGACTAGAAGTTAGTGACTTCATGCTCTGATGCCACGTTTCCGGTTTGACCGCCCCTAACTCTCTTCCAACGAATAACCAAACCATCTTTTAAAATAAAAGATTACAACGGATGTCATCCAGTGCTACGCATGTACCAATAAAAAAAGTGATGATGAAGACTAATTTTATGAAAGGCTGCAGCCTACATTACAGAAATATCTAAAAAAGCACCTGAATATTTTGATGGGGGATCTCAACGCCAAGGTCGGGATGGGAAACACCAGGTATGAAAGCATGGGGTGACATAGGCCGTGAAAAAGAAACAGGGATGGAGATACGCCAGTCAATCTGCGGAGTAAGGAGATATGAAAGAACTACATGACACAACCAAAAACAAACAAAAAAATATGGCAGATTACATCGACAAGTCGGAAACAAACAAGGAGAACCAACTACTAAGGGTCAAGAGCAGCGGAACAGGAGGGTAGAGCACTTTGAAGAGCTTTTGAGTGGATCAATACTACCGAACCTGTCGGACATCTAAGCACCACACACAAGCCTTCCTATGGGTGACACTATGGAGTATGCGAGAAGATTGTCAACAACGTACAGAACTCCTACGAGGGACTACACTGTGAACTCACGCATGAATTATAGATCACAAATTCATTCTAAATGAGGACTGGTGTCAGATAAGGCTCCCTACTCTTACCTTTTCTCCCGACAGCTGGTGATTGTATTAGGGAGACCTACAAATTTCAGGGAAATCGCAGAACACAATAGACGTCTTAAACGTAGATGGGTGATTTGAGCATTGCAGGTGAAGGATTTGCTGTCTCATACACAAAAACTAATAGAGGCGAAGACAGCCAGTGTGGCAGCGGCCTCCGTAGCAATAAGCCTTAGCGTTCACAAGAGAAAGAGCTAGATCCTGAAGTACGGCACAGCGAGCAACAACTAAACCACACTTGATAGCGAAGCTCTGGAAAAGGTAGGAGTCCTCACGTACTTGAGAAAGATCATTCCTAAACAAGGAGGATCTAGTGATGTCAAGGCACGAATTAACAAAGCATTGTTACAATCAAAGAATATCTAAGAGTCTAAACAACTGTCACCCAAGACTGAAGTCAGGATTCTCAACAATAACGTCAAAACAGTTCGACTATACGAAGCTGAAACTAAGAAACTACCGCCATCACAACCAAAAGATTAAAAATATTTACAAACAACTGTTTACGCAAGATACTTCAGACCCATTGGTCAAAGATCATCAGTAATAATCTACACTCCCAGGGAATAAACGATCTTTCAACTGAGGAAATTAGAGAAAGACGCTGGAGGTGAACGGGACGCACTTTACAGAAATTATTAAACTGAATAACAAGGCAAGCACTAACATGAAACCTCCAAGGCGAAAAGAAGGGTGGTAGATTAAAGAGCACGTCGCCGAAGTTTGGGGATGGACGTCAAGACCACGAGCAGCACTTGCCAACAGTTGGATCGGAGAGCTAAGGACAGAGTTGGTTGGAGATTATTAGTAATCGGCCTGTGCCTCAAGAGGAGTAACAGACTTAAAAAGTAAGGATATACATACAGAGAGAGCAGGGAACCAACATAAGTATGTCTCACAAATAATGAAATAAGATTACGAAATATAGCGGAAGGGAAGTGCAACCAAAAGTAAATAAATGAACAAAAATAAGTGGACAAGAATAGAACATCACAAGAAGTAGCTCAAATTAAATTCCAACCAGAAAGGAACTGGGAAGTGACAATTTCGTGATGATAACTCCTGAGAACTTATAGTATGTCTTTTATTAAGCTATGGTCAATGAACTACCATCTCTTATACATAGGTTTTGCTCATATTATGGCATGGTGAAATACAATGTTTCTCGAAAAATAATATGGTAAAATTCCACGGGGTTCAAAATCAAAACATTCTTTGGGTCTAGATTAATGGTTAAACTGATGCTATTTAACTGGTTTATTTCAAACAATATACAAAGTAGAAAATTATATATATATATATATATATATATATATATAGAGAGAGAGAGAAGGATTTTGAACATCTTAAAATATTAGGTAAGTAGTAACAGTTATACACTGGAGTTTAATAATATAATGATGTGATGCCAGAGTTATTACATATCGGAAATGATGATAGTTTCTGAGAAAATACAATCGAGCGTTTTGGAGTTTAAGTAAACTCTTGCGAAAAGTTACCATGCGATTAATATACACTGAGAAACCGTTTGTTTGAACTACGAATATCCCAGATAAATTTGTGGTATTTATACAATCATTTTCAATTGTTTACTTCACTTCGCATAAAAGGACTTTGAGATTCAAATATTAAATCCCGGACAGAGTAACTGTCTTGATGGATTCAAGAAGTTCCAAACCCTAGTTTATCAGACAGTATAAGACCAAAGCCATCCATACACTTAAAGATTATCGCAGCGACGTCTGACATTCATTTTATCTTCCCATGAATCTAGAGTGTGATTTCAAAGTTCTGTGAACCATCGAAGATGCCAGTGAACTAAAACCGTGTACATTATGTTTGGATATTATGTCCACGACAGCTGTTGGGATATAAAAAACATATGAAGAGATAGAAAATGTATACAGATCTTATGCTCAAAATTAGACTTTACACCTATCAGTCAAACAAACTAATGAGTAAGGACGTGAAATAAACTTTCGAAATAAAAATACGCGCCGGTAATAAAAATTTTAGCAAGGTATATGAAAAATTAACGTACTATAATAACTCTTCAAAAGCGTTTTATAAAGCATTTCAAGGTATATTGTCAGCTTATGTTATTAGGTGCTCGATCAGGGACCAGAGTATGCGACTTTGTAGCCAAAAGTGGACAGTCTGAATGGCAGAAAAAAAACTGATATGAGGTATAGCCAGTAAACAATATTCAGCACCAGTTGTATCCAAAGCTCCAGACAACACACAAACTAAGTGAGAAATTACATACTAACCTCGACTAATGATCGCCTTGCTCAGTGTAACTGGATGGTGGAATGATAGTTATTTACCCGTGAAATAGATAACTCCTAGAGTATGATTTATCAGTGTGTCGACTCATGTGCGTCCTCAACAGGTTGGACGCTTAAACCGAAAGACCCTGAAAACGGCCTGGGAGAATTTATACAAAGAAGTTAACAAACAAATCTCAGGGAGGAGTATGAGAGACAACTTACTAATGACTCTGTAGTGCCCAAAATGTCTGTTTCCCTACATAAATTGGAGGGTAAAAACGGTACAGTTTACTGGCAATGGATGGAAATGATGAGCTTGTGAAGTGCATCCTAAGATACTGAAGGAATCCACATCTTTTGTCAAAAGTCTGTATATGTTTTAACCTGTCTCTAACTCAAGGTGAGTAACTAGGTGACTGATAGTATGGTATGGTAAGTCCTGTCTTCTAAATGGCTACATGGTACTCAATGAATGTAATTAGCGTCGCTGTCAAGATTTCAGAGATTATTTGTTAAGTGTCCAGATAAACACCCGATACTCTCTGAAGAGCTGCATGGTTTGAAAATAGGTTATTAATCTCTTGCAAACTTAGTGGCTCGAAATCATTTGTGTGCTTCGGAACACCACAAGCTACCATTAAATATAGTCTTCATTAACTTCAGCAAGATCTTTGATACAGTTTCATACACCAAGATCCAACATCAGTTGAGCAATATCAAATTCGGTTAGAGTTTACTTCTGTTGATGTTTTTTTTTAAGTTGAACAAAAATGAATGATACTAACTACCTTCACGTTGTCTGGAGAGAAATGCTTATTAAAGTGCACAGGAGTACAGTCTTGGAACCATTGTTACTATTTGAAAATAACCTTTCTAGTTCTGTTATTATCAGCTTTGCTACATGTCATCAATATCGAGATATGAAGTGGTACAAGACGGTGATAGTGAAGAACTACAAAGATTCCAGAGATTTGAAGAATGTCCTAACATTTGATTTTTGTCGACTAATGCCTCTAAGTCCAGTGCGACGTATGCTTCCTTTCAATGCGCTAGTACAGATACGGGGGTAATGTCGAATCGATCGTCGTTCAGACATAGGGATCTATGTCATTATCAGTCAGAAATTGTAAACCACTGCATAAAGCGGCCCAGTTGCTAGTAAATTTTAGGACCATCTGGACAATACGTAGGGATCCCAGCAATGTAGATCTAAAGGTATTAGTAACTGTGTGGTGATCGTTAGACCGAAACTCCAGTATTACTAACAAGAAACTAGCCCATTTAAAAAGACATTGAGCTGTTAGGAAAGGTTTAAAGAGCTCCAGCTAAACTGATTGCCGGAATCTCAGAGCCCCTATTTGGACACTGACCGGCTAAACTAGATCTAGCAGAGCGGTGGTTTATTGGTTATAGTGTTCGACTTTCAGCCACTACTCCCCAGGTTTGAAACTTGTCCCACCTACCTCGGTTTAGGCAACCAACTAGTATAATTAATTCTCACATTGTGTGGTTTGCTCTCAAGTATCTCTTAAATAAGGTAAATTCAGTATAAATTAAAAGCTGTTTCCTTCATCGTACGGAAGGATAATAGGTAACGTAACCACAGTCCTCAAAATAGTTAACAATAATTCTGCAATTTATATGCATTTTAGAAGAGCTTACGAGGACAACCCAAAGTCTCAAAAATAAAAAATTACTTCCAAGTCAAATTCCCCATCGGATCATTGATAAATGGGACCTTCAATTATGATTACAACCCCATCTGTCGACTAATCCAAAGGAAAGCTGGAACAACCGAAGGATACCCAACACCAGTAATGCAGGGCTTTTAACCTTCGTCGCTTCCAAACTGGAATGTTGCATTAAAATAAACAGCTGTATTGGAAGGCAGCATTTTTCAAGTTGTTGCCTACCATGACAGAAGAGGCTGAAACTGGGGAAGTGTATTGCAAGTGCTGTTAAGATTTACTTTATTAGGCCTCAGTACACCGTTTAGTAGAACACTCTCTTCCACTACCTTAAAAATGATGGTTCCCTCCGACTACTAGTTTGGGTAACAG
Source organism: Schistosoma mansoni (assembly GCF_000237925.1). Taxonomy (NCBI): domain Eukaryota; kingdom Metazoa; phylum Platyhelminthes; class Trematoda; order Strigeidida; family Schistosomatidae; genus Schistosoma; species Schistosoma mansoni. Next base: position 23,601,405 of record NC_031502.1, on the reverse strand, counting down.
CAACCGAAACTGTATTTGAGGAATACTCGACTAGCTTCACTTGAAGCTGTTGAACTTGGAACTGTTATAGGGCAGGAAGATAAGTGTATTACGAACATGCTGTATCGTAGAAAACGTAAACTACTACCATTGTTATAGCACCTCAGTATTAAACATTTAGCACGGTACTATTTATTGGGTAGAACAAGAAGAGCGAAAAAAACACATGCAGACTGTACTATGATGAATCTAAAAAGGTTAGACTATAATTTGTGGGCGACCTTTGAGCAACGCCAAGGTGGCCTTGAGAATGTCCATCTAATAATTAAGACCGAATGAGGGTCTTAGACCAGTGTGAAGAATTAGAATTATGATTTTCAATTGATAGTTAAGGTTAATAATTAGATCTAGGGTTTTCATCACGAATTGACACCAGCTATATAACCAAAACTCTATTTAGCCAGATGGATGAGTGAATTTCGCGCAAAAGTCTGAGACCTGTTACCTAACACCTGATTGGTCCGTCCATAAATTACAGTCTCGCCTCTAAAAGCTAGGAATTCACTCTCGTAAGATATGCTGATGGTATTTTCTGTTCCACATTTTTCTAGCTTACGGTGATGGGAATAATTCAGATGTTTAGCCAGGTGATTTCCTGATTTTAGATATATCCCTCTTTTTAAAGGTTCGCGGCTAGTAACTCGAAATGCACATGTCTTTAACAGTGACAAACAAAGGAAACTCGAGTGAGCCGGAGCTTCATACAACCTTAGTAAACCACCCCCCGGCACCGTAACCGAGTAAAACGACAGGATGAATGGAAGGTTTGTGTAACTTTTAGACTTTTGTGAGTTGTCGTCTAGACTGAGGGTAGTTTGTGTATCGGGGAAGTGTTCGTAGCAGCAAATGGGATAATTCGGAGGGAAAAAAACAAGAGGGAAAAAGAGCCGATGACTCAGAGAGAACATAGAGTACGCAATTAACAACCATCAAAAATTACACGGACGTAAGGTTAAGACAATTTGACAACCAAATCAAAAAGTTAGCTTAGGTTTCAGACCAGGTCGATTCTGCCTCCATAACCTTGAGTGGCTGTGTTCAAGACGGACATTATAAATTTGAAGTCCACTTCACACGCTGTCCTCAGACGACGCAGTGCACGCTTTTTGTTACGAATGGCTTTACTGTATTTCCTATGGAACTCTTTCACAAGGTGATCCTTCATGCGATTGTCAAAATCTTCATCTCCCAAATGTGTATCACCAGCAGTAGACCTAACCTCGAATGTACCATCCTGAATCGCCAAGATGAATCCATCAAATGTACCTACTCCCAGTCTTCGGTAATAAGGATAGAAGGTCTACTGACCTATATTAATCTTTGCAGGTCTTACTCGAATGTCTATTTTTTCAATTTAAAATGCTCTTTACCGTAAGATTACATCTGTTGTCTGAGGTTCCTTGAATTCCAAGAAGCCTTAACTTCTAGTCAATGCCGGTTCATGTGTAAAGTTATGTGACTTCGATGCAAGATCATATACATTATGTAAGTGCATCATGGTAGTTCAGTTATATTATGGTAGAAATGTTATTCTACCAGCCTAAGCGAGTCCACCATAGTCCTCACCTTATAACATCCTCATTCTTCCGTATTACCTTTCTTTTGGCCATAATAAATATGACGGTATTGTGATCATCACTCCCTACTGGTATTCGAGCCTTGACGTTCTTGATTACATGCTAGTCTTTTGACAGTGGGCAGCAAGTTCCAACTGACTTCCTGTTCACCCTCCATTCTGTTTTCTCTCCCACATTTCCAGCCATACCCCTCGTTTGACGTCAGCTGCCAGCTCTTTATTGAACCATCCTGTGGTTGTCATACTCTCCATACGTAGATAACAGGGAGTGGTGCTAATTACCAGCGAATAGTATTTAATCGAACTCTCGGTGTAATATTTGTAATACCGTTCATGATATCTTCCTCTGCATTAACACTTGCAGAGGCACCATATATATATTCAGTCATGTAGTTAGCACCATTTAGATTGGAATGGCACTCTCGAAACGCCTATAGACTCTGAAATGACACAAAATAAGTGGTGGTTTACTTTTATGTCGGTAAAAACTCAAGGTTTTCACCAAGGTGATATCAGCACCATTCAAGGAGTATTTGCAAAAAGGAACAGTCAAGTTTGAGACGATTGATTGATGGTTTGCAGGTTAAGTATTTAATGTATGATTCTTTGATTTTACTAAGACTTTTTTTGATTTTGATTTCAAATACATTCGATTGTCCCCACTGGTGTTCTTGTTCACTATAATAGTATTCTTGAAAAGCGCAAGGACAAATAATTGAGTGTAGTGGCATGAGTTCATTTTCTTTCGTTAGGTTCTCATCACTGGCCTAAGATGTCTTGGAGTTTGTTCTGGAGATCAAGTGTAGGACCTTCTCTCTGTTCTACCAATGTTTCTTCCCTGGTGGGTAGTTGTAAATTTATATATACATTCGGGGATAAAATTAAAGGAACACCTATTGGTCCATGATTAGTGTAAAGAACATATGTCTCTGTATAAGATTCTCAGCTTGGATGCATGGTACGCTCCGATCGGAGAGATTTTCAATCCTCTCTTTATTGTAGCTGCAACGCCGTTACCTTCAAATCAAAATTGAATAAACATAAGCCTTCTGTCTACTCTAATTCCTTCGGGAGTTATGTGTTTATCACTCTAATGTTTGTCCGCAAATTTCTTCTCATACTCGTTGGTCCACAGGCATCTTGAGTGTTCATTAATTCTTATTCCAGTCTAGTGGCAGTAAATATCCATTCAGCTTTGTGTGGCAGAGTCCAGATAAGTGTCTTTTTGCAGCTAATTGGACAGAAATTATTAAAATTCTGATGAACACCATTCCATGTATCTTATCAGCAACTGTACTGTTGCATGGCAATATCGAAAAAGTGGAACCTATCAGCCTTTTTGTGCTCGGTCGTCAATGGAAAAGTTTGTGGTCTACTTTCTTTCGATTATTACGCACAACAGAAACTTCGTTAACATACCTTGCATAATACACCATTTCCTCAGTCTCTCCTTTAAGCATCGTCTTTCCAATGTTAGCCATAATTACATTTGTTAGAACAGGACTAAGTGATCTCCCTACTGCTGCTCCACCAGTTTGACAGCACATGATGCCATATAGTCAAAAATAACATCTTTCCTACACATAACTGGCAGTTGTTTGAGTTCTGATAGGTAGTATTTATTGAGTACTTAGATGTAAGCCACACAATGTCGAAGGCTTAGAAATACTTAAAATTACAAAATTGCCTTTATGAGGCCTGTCAAGCGACTTGACGTGGTTCCTTTAACTATTTCACATCATGTTTGCAAAATATTGAGTTGTTAGACGTTACAGTTGCAAACACTAAGAAGCAAGCAGCTGAATGAGATAGCTAGGCTTACTACACGACGTTTCAGCCAAGGTTTGATGATGGAGAGCGAAAAGCTCGCAATTGTGGTCTTTATACTAGTAAGGAAGAGTAAGTTGTGTTTTAGTGTGGTTTGATATTCTAACTTAGTGATTAGATACTAGTAGTTTTCAGTCTCTTATTAGGAAACTTTAGAGGTCAAACCAGATTCCAGGAATATGAGCGAATTTAATTCAGTGCGTAATTCGAATCTGATAAATAAGTGAGAGCTAATATGAAACAGTTGATGTTCATACCAATGATCCTTCGTATTGAAACTGCAATAAGGTAGTCCAACCCTAGACTGAGGAATTCAAAGCATTTGTGACGACTTGGTTTACAGCGGTTACCTTATTGTAATTCTCTTGCAGTTACAGATTTTCGGGTTGTATCCAATAATATTTGTCTGGCAGCTCAGCTGTAGAAGTCCTATTGTTAGTCAGTCTGGTTTTGAGTTTCTTTATTTCTTAATAGTCATTTAGCTTGTTTTTCTCCCTGCCCTTCACTGTTACCACTGTTTCCTTTTTCGTCAGACAATGAGGTGACCCAGGACACTAGTTGCTTAATTGTTGGGTAGATGATTAGTTGGCCGTGCTGGGGAGAGGTAGTGGGCCATAGATAACCACGTTCAATGTTTATCGGGTAATCAGTAAACAAAAATGATAGTCGATTAAAAAGAATGGAGTTTAACCAAAGCGAATACAAAATAAAAGAATAGGTTACCAGCATGTAGCAACTGAGGATGCCAGTCACGATAAGATTCATCTGGTTTTCGATTGTCGCTTAATAATTCAGCTGATAGGTGATAGTTTGTGCATTTCCGGGTGAACTTTTAGAACTCTTTTAAAGTGATAAATGTAGGAGAAGCAAGTGAGAAGTTGTCGTGGATGTGGCTGTGACAGTGCACGAGAATTATCACTTTTACCATCCAGTCGACACTGTAATATATAAAACCCTGTTTCTGGATATTAAATGGGTCTGCTTATAACTAAAATGCTGTACAAATATATTTTGTAGTTGCCCCCACAATAAAGGTGTAAATGGTTTAATAAGCTCGAAGAATGCAATAAAATGTCTTTAATGTACGATGTATTTCTATTCCTATAATGAACAAGCATTTTCCCATTTTAGGCCGGTCAACCGGTGATTTACAGAAGCTAGAAACTGGTACAGTGTAAGAGAATGCCATCTAATGATCTTCGAAGTATCTAGAAAACAATATAATAATAATAATAATAATATATTCTGAAAATAATATTTACAGAATTCACACCAGTTTACAGGCATGATCAGATTGTTATAAAAATCAACATTTAATGTAGAGAACAAACATGAATTATAAGAAAGTTTTATGTTTGCTGGTTTAGTAATTGATAAACAGTTTAAATATGGCATATATCACGGCAAGCCAATGCAACACCAGGGAACTTGTCATTTTTTCATCAAGTGGATAGCCTGATGATTGACCAACATTGTTCTGTAAGGTTATTACCAGTGCCAGAGCGAGTTATTATTAATTATCTACAACTAGAGAAAGTAAGATTAAAGCAAAGAGCACGGAACAACAAAACAACGATAGCAAGTAAGAGGTTAAACATTTAAAGTTCCTATAATCTCACTTGTGGAGTAAGATACACTTGCAGGCGCTAGAGCATTTAATGCATTTTCAGAGGAGCAAAAAGCATTAATTGAGCGAACAAACAATGGGAGAGAGTTTAACATACGGATAGATTGGGGTAAATTATTCCAGAGTCTAGAAAACTTACAGGTAAAGTAATTCATATAGAGAGAAGATCTAGAATATGTTTGTTTCGCTTATAGTGACATTTATGTCTAGTGATTTTTTGTAACAACAAATTAAAGGTCACATATTTTTCCTAGTTGTCACACTTTTTATGTAATCACACTCATATTTGATATCTATTGTTTTTCTGTATCAATCGTAAAGAAACGAATACTTTTGTTTGGTTATATATAACACGACTTCACTACCGCGCTTCTTAAAATATAAACGTGGTATCCGCCGTCTATTCTTCTGCTTTAACGGCCACGGCCTTTGATTGAAGATTATAATAGTATTATAACATCTTTTTAGACCATTCCACACTACGTTGGTGTTTTGGCCCGGATCATTACTGAATAATACTACTGGATCTAATCTTCTCCATTTTGCTGTTGGTGCCATCACGTGCAGAGGAATCTTTGTTAACCAAGTGAACTTATTTGTGGTTGTTATCTCAGAAAGCAGCTTACAAGTAACATTCATTTCATAACACTGTTACCATTTTGTTGTTCAATATACCTTTTTATAATTTAACTGTAATTTGTTACCTTTTGCGTTAATCATAGACACACGCTTAGGTTCGTAGTGTTAATTCTTTTGGTATATTGTTGGTAACGTTGCGAATTGTTATATTTCAACTAAGCTCTTTTGCTGAGGTCCACCACAAATCTGGTGAGCCCTTATATTTCTCTTTGGAACTGTAATTTTGAGTTCACTTACATAGTTTTCATTGCAATGCTGTTTTTTTTTCTTTTACAAAAAAAATGAAGGTACTCAAGGTTACTCCGTTTGTACAAATCAATAAATTAAATGACACAATAAAATATAAACAATGAAAGTAATACCATACATTGCAATGAAATGATGTAATACTTTTTACTATAAGGACTGTTACATCTATCTATGTATATATTGTCATCAGCGTAGTTTACATTACATGATGGATGAATTCCACCACCAGT
>NC_031502.1:23593457-23595018 GCF_000237925.1 Schistosoma mansoni | reverse complement strand
GAGGATGGCCAGGAAAAACCGATGGCTATGAAAAACTATTTCGGGGCAGTTTTCACTCACGAGCCCCTTCTAGACGAAGAACTAGACCTAAATACAAAGTTAATAGACCGTCTGCTCACCGTGGGCTTTGAATCAAGACGTTGTATTAAGGCTCCTAGCACTTCAGACACAGAAACGTCAACAGGACCGGATGAACTACGCTCCGAAATCCTGACACATAATGCACAATATATTGTAGCCCCACTAACTGTGATATTCAATGTCATTTGTCTTAGGTGCGTCACCCACGAACTGGAAGGATGCAATCCTCACTCAAATATAAAAAGGACCAAGGTAACTTCCATCGGACTACATACCTGTTAGTCCCACCAGTGTTGTGGTTAAATTCTGGAAAGAATAGTGAAAAAGATTATAACGATATTTGTGGAAACCAACAAGGTGACAACAAATAGACTGCCATTAAAGCTGGAAAATCTTGGCATCGCCGAACCCTCCCCCCGAATGTCTTAAGGACTTCATAGTAGGTCGTAGATACAAAGTAAGAGTAAATTCAAAGTGCTCCACTTGGAGATCAGTACTTAGTGGAGTACCTCAAGGTCCTGTCCTAGGTCCTTTACATTTCACAGTGTATGTAAATGATCTCCCAAGCATAGCTGAGTCCACAATCTTACTATACGCTGATGATGTAAAAAGTCTGGAGAGAAATATTAGGAGACGCACATGCATGAGCACTTTAGGCAATCTTAAATATTGTGATTAGCTGGCCTAAGTAGTGGCTGATGCCTACCAACGCGACCAAGTGTGTTAACATGCATATTGGGATGCAAAGTTAAATAGGTGTAGCGTAAGGGAAGAATCTGTGCCCGTAGCCCGGTTTCGTAAGGATCTTGGGGCAACATTTAGCCTTGATCTTGCGACTACGGCCCACTGCCGGGGTTTGCAGTTATGGGGTTTGGAACCCTATGGGCCTTAAGTTGGACATTCACCAAGTTAGATACTACTATGTTCATTACAGTATGTGCAATCTTAGTGAGATGCGAACTTGAAAACTGAGTTCAGGTTGCAAGCCACTGTATAAAAGGTAACTCGAATGTTTTGGAAAACGTACATAGAGCAGATACCTGTTCAATTCCAGAACTCCGGAGTTTACTATACTAAGAACGACTTGAAAAGCTAGATTCCTTCACTCTGTCCTGCCGCAGATTAAGGGGTGATCTGATTTTGATGTATACAATACCAAGAGATGATTCAAAACCTGATATATCTTTTTTCTTCCTATCAGATCAGGACAACTCAGAGGACATAACAGGCGAGTAGAACAACCGTGAACGAGCGAAATATCTGTGGCATGCAGGTTTTCACACCGAATCACCAATTCTTGGAACCCGTTACCCTTAGCAGTGGTGTCCGCCCCTTTCATTAACTAGACATTCAGAAGCTTATCAGAAAAAGACTAGCACTGGCCGTATACCTTTTGTCCTTATTACACAAAGTCTTCTACATTTGGTGCTGACGACATAATTTTTAATGGGCTCACCTAGCTGAAGGCGCTCGGTCGTAC
>NC_031502.1:23507843-23593257 GCF_000237925.1 Schistosoma mansoni | reverse complement strand
GTGCATAGTTTAAAAAACATTGTTGATGACATCATTGAACATGGTATTCTAGGTTTACTTTCTACTTCTCCTTCAAATCTTACATGCGAAAGATCAGGCGTTTGGTACACTGAGGATATACAGCAGCTGAAAAAGTTGCACAGAGATATACTGAGGAAGTTTACTTTCAAAATATACCAGATCAGGGCATGTTAGACAATTTCACTAAGTCTGAGACCAGTTATGCTTTCTCAAAGGTGATCATTATTTTCAGAAACTCAAAGTTGTCCACTACAAGGTCTAACAACATTATAATTGCAAATGATCAACCAGGGTTCATCACATAATTTGTTGATGATGGCAGGATTACTTTTAGAGCATTCCCTTTCTTTACTGATCTTTTTTCCTCCAGTACTATAGGCTTATTCAAGTTTTCTATTGTAAGCCCCAAGTATACGTGGATTAGAACGACATATATACTTTGCAAGTGTATACGTACCCCGACACAAGATTATGAGGTTATCATTCCTCTATTACATTCATTTTCATGGACAGGGTGACACCATTTCTCAAGGCCTATTGCAATTGTAAAAGTTTAGCGTATCAGGTCTGCATGTTGGCCGTCGCTGTGGCATCGTTCAATTGTGAAGTTACTACGAATGTTCTGAAGTTCATGAATGCAATAATTTTTATGATTTCTAACACTATGGCACTGATTTTTGGCATCAGTCTCAACAATAAATCGCTACTCACGACAAGGGAAAGAAGAATATCTTAGCCATCCTTAGCAAATGGCATCTGAACAAGCAATTTTATGTCAAATTTATATTTGATTATCCTTTGCAATTAATTGTGACTATGATAGTATCATTCTAAACTATTGTTGCACAAATGTATATACTAATACCCGGTTTCACTCTGTATACTGTTACATAAATCTACATGTATTTATATGAGTGCACTAAAGGTTCATTATTATTATTATTACTTTTATCATTATTTTTCTTAGTTTTTATTTTTCACTCATTTATTATTTTTTTAAATTATTGGTTTATCTCTGAAATCTATATTCATTATACTATTATTATTATCATGGTTGGACCCTTTCACTAGGTGTTACTGAAGTGAAAGCTGCATGTATCACAGTCGACTTTCCAGTTGTCAACATTTTGACTGGGAACTTTACCCCCATAGCTAAGTAAGTATCTATTGATTACATGCTCATGAAGCCAATAATGGAAAACAGAGGTGTTCACACCACCGCCTTTATCTACTTCAACGACATTTAATAAATGTAAGTGTAAATATGATAGCAAAATTTTGCAATATGGCGACACCAAAATTATTCTGAAAGTAGTCAGTGGTCTGTCTAACAAGTTGGAAAAACTGACTGCTCACATCAAAAGCTCATCCATGGGTGTAAGGGACAGGAACAGAGACAGCATAGACACTTCAAGTTGAACATTCCCATTAAAAACACCTGAGGAAATGCGTACTATTTAGACTGCTTTGAAGGAGCACTAGTTTCATGGCTAGCTCGTAAGTTGTGACAGCTGTCTGTAAAATTTCAATTGGTCAGATTGTCCGGGGTTGTAAGTGATGATCTCCGGAAGTCAATCAAAGTATGTCTAGCTTACGGCCTGATTCCGTAACTGGCAATCACTTATACCTTATGTGGAACTAAAAATAAAATAGGTATCAGTAATCACAGATCCTATAAAACTATTCAAAGCAACTTCGTATCACAGTCGTAATAAATGCACAGATGTTCTGTGTTCACAGTTCGGAAGTGCAACCTATCCAAATAAAGAAATAACAGAAGTCATGGATGTTGCGAACCTGGCTTTCTTACATGACTCAAGAGATCAAGTCAATAAGCGTTGGTGGTGACCGAAAGAGATGATAGACTAAATATACTTTTGATCTGTAATTGAGTATCTATTTCTGATTTTGTATTAGTTTCTGAAAAACATTTAAAGTGAATTAATTATTTCCAGTTTATCATATTTCATCTGGCTTCTCAAGTACTAACGGACATCACTGTAAATTTTTAAATCACCAAACATTTTTATAATACAATTGACAAGTAATTAAAGTATCACACAAAATTATGGATTAAAAATTAAGACTGCTATGACATAAGACATTCTTTTATTTACTATTAGCGATTCCGATGCCTTGATACCGCGTTTCTAATGCGGAAGAGTAACGTTTTGAAGAACACCACGAACGGCAGTTCAAAATTAGCCTCGTACACACACTACAATATCCTGCATGGGTGTCGATGACTTGGTTGTTCAGGTTGTTGTTTTTAATACTAGAAGTAGAACCAACCTTGGAATTAGGCTTTCTAAGTTTTTCTTGACTGCTGCCGTTTGGAATGTAGGAAACAGAAGAGACTTCCTTTCTCTACCTTGTTTCTCTAACAGACTACCCTACTTCTGTTGGCCCACGTACTTCGATCGACACCGAGCTTATTTTAGGTAGTTTTACATCGATTTGTGTATCGGCCGAACGAATACCATTCAATGTCTTGATTATGCCTGCTAGTACTCCTTCTAACAGCATTAACAATTGTAATGACTTCGGAGATAGAGCTGCTTGCTCCCGAGCAACACTGCTGAGACACCCACAAGCAACTGGTTTTATCAAACCGTTTGGAAGCTACATGCGTTAGATTCGTATAAACTTCGTGATAACATCAATTGCAATCATAGCACTGCATGTCGCCTTCCACACAGTGTCAGCCTGCCTGAGTGTTGGCAGTTGCTTTCTCTGCACTGTCCGATTATCAATCAGAAAATAAGGGAATAGAAATGAAGGAAACGTGGAATACATAAATGGTTTAGTAAGCGTATTTGTGAACACAGGACGAGAAAGAGCGACTGTATGTGTCACCAAATGAGTGACAAAAAGAAAAAAGATTTAAAAAATATAGCAAAGCGGAGAAGGCAGATAAGCCAACTCAGTTTTATCAAGCGCCACTCGATATTTATAGTCAGACAAAAATAGGCTATAGACACGTGATAATAATAATAATATATTTCTGCAAGGGCAGGTACAAACCATTTTTACAGGCACGATCTACAAGTTACAACATATACTGGTTCGCAGTATGGATCACAAGCAGGGTTGATTAGTAAATATAATGCATAAAAGTTAATAGCGGTTCATTAGTTCAGATATACTTTGTATTCTTCAAAATATTCTCCGAAAGAGAATCGCGTCCGCGTTACACACCAGATCCAATCTCGGCAAAAGTTGTACTAGGATTTTGCTCGGGCTAAGTATTTATGTAATGCAGCTTTTGAAGTTTATAGTTGTTATAACTAGACTTGTGGAGCGTCTGGTGGGAACTATGACCTAGGGAAAGCGCCTACGTCGAGTTTGTTCCAGATGTCAGGAGTTCCTCGACTTCGAACTCAAAGCAAAATTCTGAAGTGCTGTTGTACCGCACTGAGAACGCGAAAGTGAAGCATATGACTCCATCCTGCTCCTTATTGATACTCCTAATATGTTAGAAATAACTAAAATCTGTCTTGTGGGAAGCATATTACAGAAGTTATATGGGGAACACTAATACGAAGCTTGTTGAAAATGGTATTTTGAAGCAAAACTCATACATCTAGTGGGTTCTCCTCGATATTTATTCACAATCTTATAACATTTTGGGGAAACCCATCTACATTCTGCAATTGAACCCCAATATTCTTCCCCATTTACGAGACATTCTGCACTACTTTCAGTTATCCACAATACCTCGTTCGGAAAGACCCCGGGATTACCGATTGTACAGAAAAGCTTACCGATGTAACAAAAAAATCCACAATTCGCTGTGCATCTATTCAGCGTTCTTCGATTAACTTCGCAAAATTAACCCATTTCAAAGTAATTAAACCACAGTTGGTAAGAAGAACCGGTCTGCCACTATAGATAAGCATTGCCGTAGTTAAATGATTGATGAGTTATAAACGATATTGTTTACTGAAGTTTAAAAATGCACGAATAAATTGTCTGTTCATAATAAGAGTCTTCAGCTTCTTAACGATTTTCATTACGTTTCCTTTTGGATTGTAAGTCCTCTGTAGTACCGTCTGAAGACCTGGAAAATACTACTTTAATGTATTAATAAAATTTATTCTACGTGGGTAGGCATACAATCAGGCTGTGGCAACGACTGTCTCACGTTCGTGGTGCAGTGCGCAAGGAGCTGTAGTGCCTGGTATTATCAAGCTCACATGAGTTATTCTTGCTTTTGGACAGACTGATTTATTCATTCTTTTCAAGTCGCATTTAACGGCCAAGCGGATACGCCTACCGGTTGTTAGTTCTCAGGTTTATGTCTCGTACCAATTTTGAAGAGAGGACTTACGATAACATTCTTCCAGTCTTTTGGTAATCGACTCTGGGTTACAGATAGATTAAAACATGTAATAAAGGGATTCGTGTTAAAATTTGCAAATTTCTTTAGTAACTCATATGATGGACTACAGTGCAAAGTCATGTATGGAGGACAGCTGACAGATGCATTTTCAGTAAGGACTGGAGTCAGACAAGGCTGTCTACTCTCCCCATTCCTCTTCCTCCTAGTGATTGACTGAATTATGACGAATTCGACACCTGAAGGGAAATACGGAATACAATGGACACCTCAGAATCAATTAGATGGTTTAGACTTCGCAGATGACCTAGCCCTCCTCTCTCATACACACGAACAAATGCAGATGAGGACAGCAAATGTAGCAGCAGCCTCTGCATCGATAGGCCTCCACATTCACAAAGGAAAAAGCAAGATTCTCAAATGCAACACGGAGAACACCAACCCAATCACACTTGATGTAGAAACTCTGGAAGAGGTGGAAACATTCAAGTACCTGGGAAGCATCATTGATAAACAAGGAGGATCGGATGCAGATGTAAAGGCGAGGATTGGCAAAGCAAGGGCAGCATTTTTACAATTGAAGAACATATGGAACTCCAAACACGTCTCAACTAATTTCAAAGTGAGAATCTTCAATACGAATTTCAAGACAGTCCTACTGTATGGAGCTGAAACGTGGAGAACTACTGCCTCCATCGTCAAGAATGTACAATTATTTATAAATAGTTGTCTTCGCAAAATACTCAACATTCATTGGCCGGATACCATCAGCAACAGTCTACTGTGGGAGAGGACAAACCAGCTTCCATCTGAAGAGGAAATTAGGAAAAGACGTTGGAAGTGGATCGGACATACATTAAGGAAATCACCAATGTACATCACGACTCAATCCCTAACTTGGAATCCGGAAGGGAAGCGTAAAAGAGGAAGGCCAAAGAACACACTACGTCGGGAAATAGAAGCAGATATGAAAAGGATGAATGTTAACTGGAAAGAACTGGAAAGGAAGGCTCAGGGCAGAGTTGGATGGAGAATGCTGGTGAGCGGCCTATGCTCCTCGACGAGGGGTAACAGGCGTTAGTAAGTAAGTAAGTTCGAAGAATGACAGAACCCAATAGTTTGTACGCAATCGGAGGTAGACTTATCCCCCGATAGTTGTTACATAAACGACGTGAACCCCTTGTAAAGATAGGGACAACTATCGACTCGTTCCATGATGTCGGAACACTCTCTAATGCCCAGACATTTGCAAGCAACGTTGTCAGTTCTTTAACCAGAAAGGCATCACCATCTTTAAAAAGAGCTGGAGGTAAGTCATCTAGGCCTGGTGATTTGTAGCGTTTCAAGAGTTAGAGTTCCTTGCTGACTTCCGCCTCATTTGGTGGATCAGTCTTCACCAGCCATGGAGTGCAGGACAATCTGGTCGATGTTGCCGTAGCGACAGGCCAGTGGAACTGTCATTCAAAGAATTCTGCCCATCGTCCAACACGTCGATGGATGTTAGTGATTGGTATCTCGTCATCCTCACAGATTGTTTCACTCACACCAGACTTCTTGCTGCCAGTGGCCCGGATGAGTTAGAAGAGCTTCTGGTAGTCACCAGATGCAGCTGCTGCTTCTAGCTCATTAGCACGCTCACGACCACCAGGCTTATCGGCCCTTACGCAATCTTTGCCCAATTTCACTACGTAACAGCCTTCGTTTGTGATCATACTCATGGTCACCCGGAGTAGACCGAAGGGCTTCCATCAGTTGTAAGGAGCCAGAAGAAACCCAGTGCTTATGAGCAGGACGTTTCGCGTCATGCAGTTGCAACCAATACTCATCTATATTTTTCGGTGGGATGATAGCTAGCCTAGAAGTTAGCTCGATTTGATACTTACCTGCAACAGAAGTTGCAACCAATTTACTGACATCAATCCGTTGATGACGGTCAAGTCGTCAGCCACTGAAAAATAAGGTAGAATTGTCACAGACCAGGGCATGATCAGACTCCAGATAGGTACCCCAAAAGGAGCGGCAGTCTTGTACACAACCACGCCAGCGGTAGCTGATTGCGATGTGATCAATCTGTGTCCAGGCTTGAGATACAAAGGGAGGACGTCAGGTGGTACATCGACGATGACTGTGTCGGAAGTTAGTGCTAGCCAGAAACAGGTTGTAGTCTGTGCACAGTTGCAGTAGACGGTCCCCGTTATCTATCCTGCGACCAACAAGTCCCCATCGGCCACCTAAACGACTCTCTTCTGAGCTTAGACGCCTAACCTGTGAATTCAAGTCTCCGGTTATTACTGCAACATCTGTCGAGCGCAATTTCTGAGGAAGAACAGTTAACTGGTGGTAGAATTCATCCTTGATTGCATCCGGGCTGCAATCTGTCGGGGCATAGGCGGAGATGACGAAAAGACACCGTTTCTCACACCGATTTCTTCTCATTTTGATGTAGCTTTCTAATCTAACAGCACCTAGCCGACTGTTAATGAGGATCCGATCGATTAGTTCTCCCTTAGCTCTAGCGCTTACTGCTACACCAACATCAAAAAGAACAGACGAAGATGCCACGGGGTCCCCGGATAAACGCATATGAAACAAGCGTTTTATTTCACGTGGGGTACCTAGCCTGTCGTATGCTTTGATGGTGTTCTAGTGACTTTCGGGTTTCCTGATCTGCCAATGGTGATGGGATAGTGCATGACAGTATTGTTGTGTGCTAGGTTCAAAGAGGATTGTTTGCTACATGCATGCGAATCCACCCAGTTATTGTTCCCAGCCCCCAAATGCCCTGGTACGGCTGAGAGTGGGGAGAGTCCACCCTCCCTCTCGAAATGCTCTCACACAGCCACGCGTATATAGCCTCTGCCAGGGAAGTCCTACTCACTGCCTTCTCGTGACAGGGGTGTTGTTTACGAAATTGAGATGACGAAAAGAGAATGTTCGGCGCTTTAACCGGTTTGGTGGGCAGAAAAAGTCCACCTAGGGGAGTTGGAAAACCCTGATTCCAAACCAATGATGCACATAGGCTCCAGTATCCTGAGGGATGAAATGGCGTTTGAATCAATCGTTGGTCACCGGTTACCATGGGACTGCATCTCCTTACGATGCTCCACTGCCTTGTGGATCAGATCTTTGGGTCAAAGGCTCCGGGTGTGACCCCCTAACAAAACCACCTGCTTCAGTTTGGGCACTTGGGCAGTATCATAGTCCTCGAACAAACCTAATGAGATGACAATTACTTTGTGGAATACTATGCTCGCTCGAATTAGAATTCAGACATTTCTTATTCACTTGATAACACTCACTTTTATTATTATTACTAGTATCATCATTTTTTATTTATTCTACGTCACTTACCTTCTTTTATTCCCACTTCATTTACTTCCATTTCCGACTTATACAGCTGCTCGCCCATGGTGGAAACTCTGTTATATCTAAACGATCTCTAGTCACTGTCCGATCGAAAGTGAATGCTTCCATTGAATACGTATACTTGGAAGTCACATCACTGTCTACGCTGACGCATTGTATCGTAACAATTGCCAATATATGACGGAGAACACATTTAGACTGGAGATGGAACAATATATTTGATATGAACAAAGGGTATAAGCTACACAAGAATGATCACACTTGCAAGGCTGAGCTATGCCACTCGATCAATTTAATTAATTGAATTCATTCTTCCCGCCTTCTCCATCGTTGAGATTTTCTCCGGGTTAAATGTTGAATATCCATTTTCGCAGTTCTCTCGTGTTCACCTTTGGGGATTGTGTAGTTCGGGCCTGATGCCACCTGTCACCTCACATTCAAGATTTGACAGTTATCTTGAAAGGTATAACTGTTTTTTTGAACATCGACTTTGTTTAAACATATAACCGAATAGCCGTGGCTGCTGACGACATTTCTAAAATCACTATCACCACCCCCTACGGACCCAAGGAATTTTCTAGCATGTCATTAGGCTTAAGAAGTGCTTCACAAACTTTCCGGAAATTCATTGACGACGTCTTTTGACGTCTTAACTTCGTACATGTATATGTAGATGGCAGAAAGAGAGTCTCATCTCCAGCATCTGGACCTTGTGTTTGAATAAATGCAAAAGCATGGCATTAATGTAAACATTCAGAAACGTCCAACCGGCATTGACTCCCCAGATTTTACCGAACACACCATTGATACTCAGGGCGTAAGCCCCTGAAAAGCAAAATGGCGGCTGTTCTGGATTACCCAGAGCTGACCACAGTCAAACGATTATGTGTGATCAGTGGTCTGGTAAGTTTTCATCGACGATTCATACCAAATCTCGTGTCTTTCATGAGACCCTTGACCAACCAACTTTGTGGAAATGCGGAACCCACCAATTCGGGCGACATCACAAACAAAGCATTCTTTGTATTTAAGGGGCTTATCACCAAAGCAACATTGCTCGCCCACCAAGACACCGAGGCACCCACTACTATTTCAGTAGACGCATCCCATTCAGCAATGGGAGGAGTCTTACAACAATGTGTTAACTACGCCTGGCAAGCTTTGGCATTCTTCTCAAGACGGTTGCCAGACACCAACTCGAGGTACAGCACTTTCGTTAGGGAACTTCTAGCTATGTATTATGCTGTACGGCGCTTTCAATACTCTTGTGAAGGCCGAGAATTCATTTTTTTCCATCGATCACAAACATCTTGCTTTCTCTTTAGACTTATCTTTGGACAAGTACTCCCCTCGAGAGTCTCGGCAGCTGGACTACATTTCTCAGTTTACTTCAGATATATAACATGTTTCTGGGGCAAACAATGTAGTGGCAGACGCTAGTCTTGTATAACTTTTTTGAACAGTTTCCAAGGAATCGACTTTCTTAAACTCGCCGAGTTTCAAAAGGAAGACACTGATCTTCAGCACAAGTTATATTTCATAACCCTAAAACTTTATATTAGACAGATGACAACACTCGTGTTATTCAGTATTCGCAGTGCAGTGGATTGGATACACTGCAACACAAGTCGTTTACGCCATGACTCTCCGACTTTCAAGAGAATTCGTACATCCTTCATCTTCTTTAATGAATACGGATCTAAATTCCCACACGAGCAGGCTTATAAACACTATGAGTTCAGTTATGCCTGTTTCCATTCGGTCTCACTCAACTGTCTCTTCCGTTCATCCTGACCTAAGATATAGTGCACATACCTTTGTACGTCGCGACTCACTTCGACGACCTCTGGAAATGGCATAGGAGGGACTCTTCAAAGTCCTTCAGCGTGAACCTGAGTGCTATGTCATTGACAAGAACTGAACTAACAGTAACATCAGCATCGATCGTCTTAAAGTCGTGTGTTCAGAAGGAAACCCTAGTCATATCTATTTTCCTTCGGTACAATCGAAAGACACGAGTCTCACAATTGCTATACCTCACCTGACAATCAAAAATCACGATGAAACTTAGGTGGTATCTGACAAAGGACTTAAAACAACGCGTTCGGTAAGAAAAGTAAAGTTTCCAGAACATCTAAACGATTACTGCACCAAAGACATTACACACGTTTTGTTTCATCTTTATTTTCTTGCATTATTATGTGAAAAAGGACTACTTTTAGTGTGCTCATATATATGTATATATTTGTTCCAAAACGTTTTTTGTTGCTAATATATACATACCTTCATTTATTTTTCAGAAAAACCAAAAAATCATTCTGCGAAAGTCGTCTTCATGCTATTGCATGTTAACGAAACGCATGTATGTGAGTTTATTTTTCTTTACCCCCCATTTTGTGTCTTTGCTCATGTACGAGTGTAACTCGACATGAGCTCACATATCCTTCTTTCTTTTCCAGGACGTCTGTGAAAGATGAAAGCCGACAAAAATTTAGAAGAATTGAAATTTTCATTGTGCCTGTTTTTCATTAATATGTTGTACCGTATGATCCCTTATAGTGAGGAAAGACGACCAGACGCTGCTGAACGAAGGAAACTGTCAGTGTTTACCAATGAACAAGTCGTTGGGTTTAAGATTCTGGCTGCCCGCGTCTTAGAGTCATAACTGTCCCACTAAGGAGGAGTGGTCTATAGCGGTAAATAAATCCCCAAAATCAATGCTGACTGAATTAGTTTAGCTACACCAACCAAGCTGAAGGTTCTCAGTCACGCATCCGCACCCGATCACGAGTTTGTACTCCATGGTATGTGTCTCTTTCAACTACTAGCCAGCTTGAACGAAACATTCCTTCGACACACCGCTAGCTTTCTGAATATATCTTCGAACTTCGTTTGTCTTTCGACTTGACTGAGCTGGTATACTTTGACTATAAAGGTGCTACTGGTTAAGGCATTGTCAAACTCCGAATACTTCTGACACCTTCATACGAATACAAAAATTGAAGAAGTTACGGAAAACGTCGTAAACAGTAGCGCCCTCATACAACGTCATATGAGTATTGTGGGAAAAAATTTCAGTCGGTCCTTCTCAGTATTTTTCAGTACAGAAATGTCTAGTGACCGATTTCTATTATCAGATGTCCATTCCTAATTTCCGCTTCCTATAAACAGCCACCAAGTTACGACAATAAACTACTTGAATCGGTCCTGCTAACCGCTGACACCACTGCATATCAAGTCAAAGTCGGCTGTAGCCAGGAGAAATCAAACCATTAGGCAATGTAGTGTCATTGACCCACTTTCGTGTATAAGCTGAAAACAAAGTTTACCGCGGAATCAACTTGTAATTCCTTTTTAAATATGCATATTTACAAAAGTGAATAAACTTCCTTCCACTGGGTATTAGTATTTTTCTGATTCATCGAGGTGAGATTAGATAACTTTCGGGAAAATATTCTCGGTTTATACAACTTTATTCTAAGTACAATCCAGGTAAGAGTTGTTACAAAGTTGTCTCAGTCATTAAAAGCCACACGCAGAAGTCGATTAGGTCATAATAATTTGAGACATGCAACTGTGAATAAAGGATTCTGAGCTCCTAAAAACGAAAAACTAATAAAGAGAGAAATTGTAAAGTAATATGAGCTAGGACAACATTACACTTGATCATAAATATACATTTAGGTTCAGTTTAAATCATGCTTAAACCTAGTTAGTTCGGAGATAAGATGTGGCAGTAAGCGACGGTTCAAACGGATTAGTTTCCTTTCACAAGAGAATGAAAAATAAATATCCGAAATAAAGAGTTCTGCTAGTAATCGAAATTGAAGGTGAAGTCGTTGGTTTTATTGTACTACTTAGCTAGAGGCGCTCGGTCAAGCATATGCGTTAAGATGCGATTGAATACGCCAATGTAAATATTCGCACGTAACAATTGGTCAACTTAGATCATATACTCCTCAACGTATCGACTATCTTTCGAGTAAATCCTCTAACTCATTCATTTATGTCTTGTTTGACTGTATTTCTGTACTTTGTGAATGCTATACGGACAAGTGCTATTAACCCAATCTCCCTATTTTGGGGTAATATTGGGGAAAGACCTCAAGGTGTTATAAGATTCTGTATAAATGTTGGGGAAAATCCTAAATTTCCTCGAACAATTCGGGGATTTTCCCCAGACGTAGGGAGGTTTTGAGGACTTGGCACAAAAAGCTCCAAAATTTTCCCAGGGCCGGGGAAAATCCCCAACGTTTTAGGGAATCCCTCAAAGTATTTGGGGGGGGGTCTCAGGTGAATTTTGGGGTTTTCCTCAAAGTCGAGTTCTCCACAGAATCTTGTAAGGCTTCGGGGTTCTCTCCAAAACTTTAGGGAAAACCAACAAACTTTTCACAACTTTACAGAAAACCCAAAAGTTCTCCCGAACATTTTGGGGATTCTCCCTGGACCTGGGAAAATTTTGAAGTTTCTGTGCCGATTCCTCAATGTTTTCTATTATGGCTTTCCCAAAATTTACCCAAAGTGGACAAAATTTCCCCCAAAATAGCAAAATTGGAAAGCACTAAATATCTGTGACATTTTATACCACTTTTTAAACAAGATAAAGATGTTTGGTTACAAAACAACCTGTTAGAAGAATATTAGTTTTAAGATGAATAGTGAACACTTATTTATGCCTTAGGTTTTCAACATAAACAGTCAGAAGGAAGACAGGATGAACGAGGGTATATCAGATGCAAATTCATTAAGTAACTGATCATATCACCTCTGCTTCTTCTATATGACAATGGAAATAGGCTGGGTTTAGCCAGCTGAGCATCATGCAGGAGCCTAGCTATTTCGGGGACCAGCTTAGTTGCTGTTGTCTGAACCTTTTCTAAAAGCTTACTGTCTTTTTAAGCAGGGGCTAGCCGCTTGTATGCAGTTTAGGACTCACGAATACTGCAAATAAAGTCAAAAAGGCTTTAGCATCGACATAGACAAAGGCCCTACCTATTGACCATAGGGTTCTAAAACCTATGGCAGCTATCACACGGCAGTTTGCAGAAGCTTTTAGGTTTTGGCTAACGATGACTCCTAAGTCAATGTACGTCTGAACGAGAGGTAGCTCACTGTTATTCACCGTGTGTGTGTCTGTATCCTGATGACCAACATGTACTATGACGCATTTGGAGGTATTTATCGGCAACTGACAAATTTTAGACCAGTCAGATAATTCCTCTAGGTCATTTTTAAGCTCTAAACTATCACTGCCTCCAAATGCCCTGGTACGGCTGAGAGTGGAGAGAGTCCACCCTCCCTCTCGAAATGCTCTCACACAGCCACGCGTATATAGCCTCTGCCAGGGAAGTCCTACTCACTGCCTTCTCGTGACAGGGGTGTTGTTTACGAAATTGAGATGACGAAAAGAGAATGTTCGGCGCTTTAACCGGTTTGGTGGGCAGGAAAAGTCCACCTAGGGGAGTTGGAAAACCCTGATTCCAAACCAATGATGCACATAGGCTCCAGTATCCTGAGGGATGAAATGGCGTTTGAATCAATCGTTGGTCACCGGTTACCATGGGACTGCATCTCCTTACGATGCTCCACTGCCTTGTGGATCAGATCTTTGGGTCAAAGGCTCCGGGTGTGACCCCCTAACAAAACCACCTGCTTCAGTTTGGGCACTTGAGCAGTATCACAGCCCTCACACATCCTTACAAGCGCACCAACTTTCACGGGCTACTAATAAGTTAATGAAATAGGAATGACCTATTCCAAAGCCATTCTACTTTTCAGAAAAAACCTGGTTTTCGTCGAGATACTCGAACAACTCTTTCTGAATAATCTTTTATAAAGGTTTAACAGCCAAGCGGGTACGCCTACTGGTTGATAGTTCTCAGGTTTGTGTCTCGTGCCAATTTTGAAGATAGGACTTACAATAACATTCTTCCAGTCTTTTGGTAATCGATTCTGGGTTATCGATAGATTAAAACATGTAATAAAGGGATTCGTGGCAAAATTTGCAAATTCCTTTAGTAACCTTGGATACGTTTCATCGAGTCCTATGGATTTGTCTATCTCAAGCTCATTTAACAGACCAAAGGAATCGAGTACTTAAATGGTCAGAGTGTGTGAGGGGGGTTTGTATAAACTAAGGGGATGCGTCTCTACGGTATATATATATATATATTTATTTATTTATTTAAACATAAATATTGGTGCAAGGGGGCACCAGATATATATGCGCCACACAAAACAATGAGAATGGGAAGAGAAAGGGGTAAGATGCATTTAAAAAAGGTAATGGTAAGGGGAACTGAAATATACAACCAGAAGAACTCTCAGTTAAGGAGGTTATAACCACTCTTAATGAAGAAAGTAAAAGAAGGTTACAACAGGATCGCCATTGGCTTCTATTCTAAGCCATATCTGATAACGTCTCTAGCCACAGTGTAGCACCATCTCTCGGACCCCAGCCAGGGAGTCGTGAAGGACCAACAGAAGCCAAAAATAGTTTGAGAATACCTGAGATTTACAATAGTCATCTTCCACTAGTGATGCAGTATTATTATTTCCCTATAAGGCTGGAATATTTCCTCTTCTCTTAGTCCTTTGGTTTGTGTACGAGTATAGACGTTTAGGGTATTCAGTAAATTTCTTAACAATGATGACCAGTATTGGGGATGTTTGGAAAAGAGTTAGGGGTGGCCAAACCAAGACGTGGCATCAATGCTTGAAGTCATTAACTTATGGTCTGTGACATGTTAGTAGATGCAGCCTACTTGTTTGGGGTTCGCGCGACTATCGTAACCAATGTCTGGAGACTCTGGGTGACATGGCTCAGAATCGATTACAATGGAGTAGGTGTATACACTCTTTGTCTTCCCCTAAACCGTGAGATCTAAATTACTTCACACCTTCCTACTAACTATTTCTTTCTCCCTGTCTTATATGCTTATTTAAAATGTTATTTTCTTTTTACTACCATTGAAGTAACTGCTATGAATCTTGTTGTGCTAACGAGATGTAGCAACTTGGACCAATGCGTATATGTGCAAGGTCCTACGTCGTAGCTGACTGACTTGAACAAACCGTCTAGAAATTGGGGAAACTTAGAAGTAATGTTGTCAAAAACATCGTTTGATTACAAGTTTTTATGAACCACAATCACTCTAGCTTTATTCCAGCACATAAGAGATTCCACCCAATATGACCTACGAAACTCATTTCTCTTGGACTTACTCTTTACTCACAGTGATGTCTGTCAAGTACCTTTTCTCCCACCTATAAGGAGAAGTGATCATGCAGTCACTTTATTCAAATTCATATCTGAGATGGTCTGTCAAGCAGTTGTGTCGGCCTGTCTTAACATATGGAAGGGAGACATAAAAGCAATCAACTCGTCAACCTTGGCTGAAAACTGGAAGACTGACTCAAAGACCTCAGTAGAAGAGGCATGGACTCATTTCTGGCAGTTGTACAATCCAGTAACTCAATCATTTATACCCTGGACAGTCTCAAAAAAAGCACAGCCATTCCTGTGTAGACCTCACTCAATATTCGACATTTACTAAGACAAAAGAAGAAATATTGGAATGTCGCCATCAACCTCGGCACAGAGAATAAGATGGAACGCTAAAGGTCGGTATGAAAGTGTATAATTATAATCCGGGCAACTCAGGGAAAATACAAAAAACATTTGGCCCAATCTATAATCAAGCAGCTGAAGAAACTGTCCTCGTACATAAATTACAGGAAAGGACGCAGCATTGGATTCTTAACACAATTGCGGGAAGGATCTCAAATAATACAGGAAAATCAGGACAGAGCAGAGAACGTAGATGTTCCGATTAGCTGGTCTAAATAGTGGCTGATGCCTATCAACGCGACCAAGTGTGTTAACATGCATATTGGGATGCAAAGTTAAATAGGTGTAGCGTAAGGGAAGAATCTGTGCCCGTAGCCCGGTTTCGTAAGGATCTTGGGGCAACAGTGAGCCTTGATCTTACGACTACGGCCCACTGCCGGGGTTTGCAGTTATGGGGTTTAGAACCCTATGGGCTTTAAGTTGGACATTCACCAAGTTAGATACTACTATGTTCATTACAGTATACGCAACCTTAGTGAGATGCGAACTTGTTCAATTCCAGAACTCCGGAGTTTACTATACTAAGAACGACTTGGAAAGCTAGATTCCTTCACTCTGTCCTGCCGCAGATTAAGGGGTGATCTGATTTTGATATATACAGTACCAAGAGATGATTCAAAACCTGATATATCTTTTTTCTTCCTATCAGATCAGGACAACTCAGAGGACATAACAGGCGAGTAGAACAACCGTGAACGAGCGAAATATCTGTGGCATGCAGGTTTTCACACCAAATCACCAATTCTTGGAACCTGTTACCCGTAGCAGTGGTGTCCGCCCCTTTCATTAACTAGACACTCAGAAGCTTATCAGAAAAAGACTGGCACTGGCCGTAGATCTTCTGTCGTTGCTACATAAATATGAATCTGATAAATTCCACTCGAGATTTCATTTTAATCACCTAAAGCTTTCTCCATATCTTCTACAAACACGCCTCAGTGAAGAAAAATATACGAACGACTGTAAACTACTTTATGGCTAACGAGAAAAGTGTATGGACATGAAACAAATTGTAGTAAAAACACAAAGCAATCATTGATAAACAGTTCTAACATGAATGACAAACATTTATATATGAATTACTAGTATTTTCAGCAGAAGTATGTGAACAAGCCAATAAGATTGTAGTGCAAAACCCTTTACTGCATTCTTGAGGTCAGTGGGATAGGATATGTCCGTAAATGTGAACTCAGTTGATCCTGGAAATTACTTTTGGTTTTCTCATCACTCACTTCAATTCTATTGGCTTTCTTAATGTAGGTTTTCTGCGTCGAGTGGGTCGCAAGCTAATGCGTGTTCGTATTAGATCGTGATCAGAGTCCAAACATGTACTGCAGAATGAGCGGCAGTCTTCTATCGAGCCTCTCCACCGATGACTGATGGCAATATGGTCTATTTGAGTCCATCGTTGGCTTGGTGCAGGTGGTCGCCATGTCTTTCCTTATGCTTAAAATTAGTGTTTGCTAAAAGTAAACGATTGTCTAAACATAGTTGCGCCAGACGATCACCATTATCTGTTCGCTGAGTTGGGATACTAAAATACCCACCTAAATGTCTTTCGCTTTGGTCTAAGCTACCTACTTGTAGATTAAAGTTACCTGCTACGAGTAGTATGTCTGAGGGTCTAGCTTTTTGAATAAGTTCAGAGAGCTTTCTACAAAAGTCATCTTTCACTTCGTCCGGGTTGTAGTCAGTTGGAGTGTAGGCAGTACCGACAAAAAGGCGACGACGTGTGTCCCTATCCTTCCGAGTTCTTACGGAGCCGTTTAGCCAAACAGAACATAGGTGAATGTTAACAAGCATCCATTTTAAAAGTGATTGTTCTGCCCTCATACTTAGTGCTATTATTTTATTTATTTATGTATTTATCACTTCCAAGTTGTTCACACCGCGAAAAGGTTCTTTTAGAGGTACCTAAAAACTTGGGTTAGAGTTGGTCTTAGTGACCTGAGAGCGTGACTGCAATGCTCAAGAAAAAACTGCTTGGAGCCAGTCACACACGACCTCTGTGTGAGTAGTTTTCTTGTTAACTCCGTGCTTGTTGGGACCTTACCACCGGAGACGGAAATCCATGGAAGTGCGAGGAAAGAAACAAACAAAAAATAATCCCTTGAGTAAGTGTTTTTTAAGGCTTCAAAGTGATAGACACAACACAAAAGGTTGAGAGTTCTATGTTGCCGTAACTGAAAAATCCAACCTAAATAAACATAAAAGAAGCCTTTATACCTTAGGATACAATCAGAACTAAAAGATTTGCTCCTTGAGGAAAAATACATTTGCTCTTTTTAGTTTTTGCTCCCTTGTGTGCGTCGTTAATCCATCATATAAATATAAAAACACTCAAAAATGCTAAGTAATAATAATTTTTTACCATCAAATAGAAAGTGGATGACTTCACATCCGTTAATTACATAACTGCTTAGCATTGTGATTCTGAGTGACCTGCAATCCCAGTGCTTCTTGTTTACAAACCTGCAGTAAGAGTTTTTCCCTTTGTTTTGTAGTAGCTTATAGGAAAGTTTTAAAGAATGTTCAAGTGTGATTACTCACATGACTTTACTTGGTCATTGTATTAAATCTGTGGTACATAATCATCGGTCATTCGGTGTTCAGTTACCGTTTCTTTAGGGTGTGGGAATTGTTGTCCACAAAGTCAGTATCAAAATGCACACTGAGTTTGTTTGACCTCAGTAGTGTCCTAAACAGTAATCTCAACTTGGTAGTTGCTACTTTTCCGGATGGTTTCGGCCTTCCAAAAAACGGAGCTGACTGTAATTTGTGTGTGTTGTCGGTCATACCAGTTTACATTAAAACTCACCAGTTAAATACCCTATTTTCTATAACCCACCACTATTCTAACGTCAAATGGGTTCCAAAAATGACAGAACTTGATTTAATTTCAGGTGTAGTGGTGGATAGATCTTTTGCCAATAGATTAAACAGTCATTTTAGCAGTTGGATTAGTTCATGTTTATTAAAGCTACTCTTTTATCACTGGAGGCTTTCTTGGTTTAGAGAACATTGAATGTTTGTTAATATCATTCTAAGACCACTAATGAGTTTTAGGCCATTTAAATCAACCACTGTTAGAACCCGTAAGTATAGTGTTCTCATCGTACTATCGAACTAAGACAATTTTAGCAACTGACGAAAATAGATATTCTATCTTCTGAATAAATGATGTTAAGTAATCCAAAGATGCATGAATCTTTTTAATTATCCATATTCTGGTCGAGTCAGACCGATGAAATATGGTTGTCAGTCTGACCCACATATAGCCAACTCATTTGATTATCAAATATTCAGTCTAACATTCCTGTTCATGCTCTTAAAATTCTCAATTTGTCTGTTGGTGGTATCTTTTACATTCGATAAAAATCAGGTAGTACCGAAGCTTACTTAGTTTATTTATTTAGCCGAAATATTGCAAAACACTGGTTTTGGCAGTTTAAAAACATCGTATTGACACCTCTATAGTAATTTCTATACACATCGCAGATGTTAAAGCCATCTAGGAAAAGCGATTGATTTACACTTGGCTTTGTGAAATTACAAGTAATTATTGTGAATTAAAATATACAATTACTGACTCCATACATCGTAAATCGTCTAAATTCAGAGTCAACAGCAGTCATATATCACAAAATAGTTCAAAAGTTAGACATTAAACTAGTCTGTATGACTGTCAGATCTTTCGTCTACTTGTGTCGTGATTCTGTAAATTGGTCTGGTTCCATATTTTCAAAGATATTCTACTTTGCTAGTCATTTATGCTGCTATTCGATGTCAGTTCATTCGTAAGCTTGCGTCAATAACTTGTTTTCTCTCAGAAATCGTAACTTACGAGCATCACATCAGTTTGGACTAGACTGTGTAATATTATACGTCTTAAAAAAAACTACTATACTTTCTTCCTCTTTACCAATTCATGGCCCCATCCACATCTTACAGCCTATATTGTGTCAAGTTACATTTATTTTAATCTTTCCTTGATAGTTTGTGAGTCATTTTATTGGTTTTCCAAATTTAAAATTGTGTTGTCATAGGATTTCCAGTAAAGCCCTACTGTGTTTACCGAGGTATAGTTATCCCTAACTGTGAGTATTGATTTATAAGACTTAATTATGTTTATTATAAATAACATTCGAGCGTAACTGTTCACTGTTTTTGTCATGCTGAGATTGCACTTCACGAAATTTGTCAGGCGATTCACCTAAGTTGGGAATTTATAAACTACATTGTATATCATCTGTTTGTGTAAATCCTTAAATATAGGGGAGTTTTCTAATTCTTTCACGTTGCATCAACACAATACGGGCAAAATAGTCAGACTTTTGTTATGGCTATATATCTAAGGTCATAAGAGTATTGTGCAGTATTATGGATTGTGTGGAAGTTTTTATTGATGAAATTAAGCTTTTATATATTCCTTAGAAAAATATTCACTAGATATTTGTCAGGGGAATGATCAGTTGGACAGATGGAATTAAATCAGAGGAGCTCAGATTACAGAATAAATGCTGTATTTTTATTACGTTATCTGTTCTCATATCTTTTTTGCCGTAATCACATTTATTCCATAAACTTACAGCTTTCTTTAACACTTCGGGCTATCGCTTACACATCTGTGTTAAAAATGTTTTTTATTCAAAATAGTTTCCATTGATTCTGAGGACTCACTTAAAGTTCTAACCGCTAAAAATACTCAAATAAACGAATTCTTTTAAATATCGAGCGCTATTTAGAATTTGCTGAATCGCAAACAGCTCAAGAGTAAAGTTTCATCGATAACCACTTGGCTTTTATATTTGCAAATCAATCTGGGACCAATGAAACATTGTCAACTGATTTTGCATGATGTCCCCGAAAACACAGAGTTAGGGATTGATCTGAAGTTTTGGAAGGTTGGCAAGCACTTTAAAGGCATCAAAGATATACCTCTGGGAATACACTTTGTCTACTATAGGTAAGTTGAGACAATCAGAATATTGTCTTATAACTCGAGAGTGGTCTTTTGATTTCTGTTACAGTTTTTGTCTTGTGATTGGTCTATAGTTTTCCTCCTCTAAAAAATCTGAGATTTAAGTAGAAAAAGAAATGCAGAAATTGGGTTACCCTAATGAAATATGATTTCTCAGCCGACTTCGATACTAAAAATAATTAGGTCAGGGAAATCCCCGGGTATGATAAGACTTATATCATCTGAATACTTTCCTGAAAATGGACATTCTTAGAATGATAAGAGATTTTTCACTGTTTTACTCGGTACTTCATTAATATGTATGACGAGCATTTAAGTCGACTATATTGTTGATTTTGTAAAGCGAACAGTCGGGTATTGTGATTTGTTGTAATTGGTAATTATCTAACCTGTGACAACTGGCGAAACCATGAAATTAAACCCGCCTGTAGACCATCATATAAGAAAAAACTGTTTCTCTCTTTTAAGGAGAGATGTTTGGTACCTTGATTTTCCATCACTTCTCTCTTACAGGTCAGATGGTATCCCTAACCGCTACTTGATGATTGTATTTTCAAGCTTGTGATTGGTTAGTAATTCATATAAAGATTTTACCTCAAACATCTATTTTGGCAGTACAACTGTAGAGTATCCACCCTCAGTTAAATGGGATGTTTGTAAGTGAGCATTTCTTTCTCAACACTTGTAACGTCTGAGCGTTAATAAATTCGTACTCATAAAATATATTATGCATGGGGATTTTGTCAAAGTGGGTGTGATATAAATTATTCTCTTGGTAGTTGAATGATTAGTGAAAGAAAATAGTATTCTAGGTTGAGATAGCTGAAATAGACCATGAAGTGTAGCCTTTTCCGAGACTGGCTAGTAGAGTTACCCACTTAAATTTTAATTAGTTTAAAGATTTGTGGAGTGATATACACAACTTCTATTGTTCTGCTTGTCTCTTTTTTTTAAACAGTGCTGTAAATTCAGATTGTATGTCAGGGCAACGTGTTGGATTCGTAGCTAATTTCTCTCAACCTGGTTTTATTGTTAAGAAGTGGCAAAAAGAAGAAGAGGGTAATTCGTTATATATTGCTTAAAAGACCAATAACTTTTTCGTCTTGTCCAGATTTCATAGATATTAATTTAACTGATGACGAAATAGAACGTATTATTTCGAATTTCGATGAAATTTCTATGTGTCTGGGGCAGTATCCTGCAGAGTTGTAAGTCATTTAAACCAGGATTGACTTAAACAATTACCGTTTAAAAATCAGAACTCTTATTATCATGATATTTTCTTCTGTCTAATTGTCAAGTTACTTATTTTATAAAGTTTTTAGGTTCCATGGTAGCTTATTTAGAAAGTTAAATGTCTGTTGCTCCTTAAAGGGGTTATAACATCCTAACGGATACACTTGATAGGCCATACAAATAAGTTAACAAGGATTCTCGGGATTTAAGCTCGTTATACGTTCTGTCGACGACTAACTAATCTTTTGAACGATCACTTAACTTTCCTTTAACACTTCTTTCTATTGTTTCAATAATATATTTCGTGTATCATGTAACGCTGAGATGTTATTATGAAATGATTTATTTAATCCATGTTTGTTTTTATTTGTTATCATATCGAATTTGAATTTCGAAGTGAAGCAGTAATTTTTTATGTGACGGTAATTTGTGTTCTAAAGGCAATAAAGATATCTTTATTGTAATTACGTAATAGTTGGATTTTCAGTGTCAAATAATATGACTCGTGTCATATTTCCTGTCCTAAGTTAATCTCGAGAGTTACTCAGAGAGGAGGATATTTATTAGTTTTAGCGTGAATATGATTAACTGTTTTCTGAAAACAAATTGTTTACCAATAACAATTCTGCTCACAGATCAGTGAAAATCTGTTAGACATTAAGGAGCGCTGTGGTGGTGTTTAGTCCTATCAAGTCAAGTGTATTTAAAACTGTATTGATATTAATCTTCATTGAGTTACTGATTAATATCGTGTTACAATGCAAGTAAATGGATTAATTTGTGCATAATTTATCATGTTTTTTGAGACTGTGTTTAATATTCACCCGATCTGTCTCACCTACCGAAATTCTCAGTTTTATCTAGTTTCTAATGTTTATTTATTTTATTTTAATATATCGTTTACATCCCCAACTCTTTCTTGTAAATCTAGACACAGAGATTGGATTTCGCTGTCTAATTTTATAACAACATGTACATTAACTCGTCTTGTTCCCTATTGTGGTCGTCTATATTCCTGTCCACACTTCTTATCTAAACCCTCGAATACCCAAGAACGCCTGGCTCTTAAAAGTTCCCATACGACTGACTGTTCAAATAAAAATTCAGAAGACCTCTTACCAAATTTATCTATTATTCCTGGTACAGAGGTAAGCATTAGTTTGTTTGCTTTTCACTTTTACAAAGCTAACGGTTTTTATAATAATCTTAATATTTAAGTAATATTCGGTTGACATTTTCAAGCTTCATTCGGTCTTGGTGATGTAAACTTCAAGCAAATACCTTAGACGATATCTTACGGAAATGTGACTCATTGGTCTTTGTATTCCATTTAAAATCATTGAATTCCTGGTTTATCAAGATGTAAGCACCTAGGTAGCAGTTTGTGTCATCACCTAGTACGTGTTTATGGATTTGTTTAGCAAACCTGTTCTCTATCTTGTGACCTGTATAAATCTTAAGTAATGACTCAACGTCCTTTTTCTCAGCAGTAAAAAACCGTAAAGTGTTACTTCAATCTAATACTGATTGTCCTTGTAGTGAGTTCACTATTCTGAACAAGAAAACACTATTACTATTATTATTACTACTCGGCCCTGGTACGGCCGAGAGTGGGGAGAGTCCACCCTCCCTCTCGAAATGCTCTCACACAGCCACGCGTATATAGCCTCTGCCAGGGAAGTCCTACTCACTGCCTTCTCGTGACAGGGGTGTTGTTTACGAAATTGAGATGACGAAAAGAGAATGTTCGGCGCTTTAACCGGTTTGGTGGGCAGAAAAAGTCCACCTAGGGGAGTTGGAAAACCCTGATTCCAAACCAATGATGCACATAGGCTCCAGTATCCTGAGGGATGAAATGGCGTTTGAATCAATCGTTGGTCACCGGTTACCATGGGACTGCATCTCCTTACGATGCTCCACTGCCTTGTGGATCAGATCTTTGGGTCAAAGGCTCCGGGTGTGACCCCCTAACAAAACCACCTGCTTCAGTTTGGGCACTTGAGCAGTATCACAGCCCTCACACAAATCAAATAAGATTTGTGTGGCGCATATATATCTGGTGCTTTTTTGTACCAATATTTATGTGTTCAAATAAATAAATAAATTACTATTACTACTACTACTACTACTACTACTACTACTACTACTGCACTGCCTATAGTATTAGGACGTGTAGTATTGCCAATATAGTGTAACTGGGTTGTCAAGCCCCTGCCATCACATCGGGGTAGAGACTATGATCAGAAAGTTTAGTGTTATGCAATCTGAATTATTTTGTGTCACCTGTAAAACAACACATTGATTTTTGATAAATTTGCTAAATTTCTATATCTCACCCACCTCAGGTACGTTTTACTTCAATTCCAACAAAACCACTTTATCCACCACTTTCATCTCCATCGGAAATCACTGCCCATTGTATGGATCAAACATATACCCTCTGTACTACTATAGACGTAATCTTCTCGAGCATCACATCTGAAAAGGCCAGTGGCCTAAATAAGGAACTGGAATCTACTCGGGAACTGCTCGGTGAATTTCAGTTTGCTTTTCTCAATTTATTACTAAGTACGTATTCTTGTTAAATCTTGACAAGTTATATATATATATAGTTATGTCCTATCGCCTGTCAAAAATATTGTGAAAAAGTTGCCAATCAGAACACCAACTTATATAACCTTGTCCCTGTGCTAAACTAATTGTGCGTCAACCAGCACGATCAGCCTTGATTCGACTCTGAGCCTTTATTGGTCTTCTGTATAGTAGCTTGTCGCCTTATCCAGCCCGGTTCAGTCCAGAACAAGAGTACTGACATCCTTTGTATGAATCGTATATTTCAGACCAGACCGCATCGCACCATAAATTGAAAAATAATCATACAAGGTCAAGTCAAAAGTGGCTGTGAGTTTGAGATACTGTAACTGATAAATTGGGAACAAGTTAAGATTGATAAATCGTATAACAGTAGCCAATAGGTCAAACGAAAGCTTATGATCTTCTAATTCAAATTTTACATTTTATTAGCTTTAGCAATATATTGGATACCATAGTAAACGCTTCAAAATATGCTTAAATCCAACTAGATATCTAATTCAATTTTTATGAGATTAATTGTTACAGTGATTTTATCGATGGATGTATTTGCCTTGATCTTCCCATTTTAGATCATTCAATAGAAGGCTGGGAACAGTGGCGTCGTATATTCCAATTACTTGCTAGTTGTGAGAAAGCGATTGTTGATTATCCTAATTTGTACATTGACTTCATTACAGTTATTTATCACCAGTTAAATAATGCAAATAGATCAGAGGTGTCAAGTAGCGATTCAGCTGTGGAGTTACTGGATATTTTCTTTTCGGAATCATCTAGCTCAAGTACCCAGTGCAAGTTAACCGAACCTGGCTTCCTACCAACTATGATTGGGCGTCTTTTGAAAAATATTTATTCTGTTTGTACTTCTGATATAACTAACAAAACATGTCCCAGTGAAACTAGTAATATTCTGAATGATCTCTTTAAACGTGCAGACGGCTTCGCTCATAACATAAAACATCGATTCAAATGGGATATGATCACTTCATATCAGTTATTACAAAGGTGTACTCCAAATATAACTGAAATCCCTATTGAAGAATTTGACTGGGACGGGGATGAAGCACCTGTCATTGTACAGCTGTAAACAAGTCTGAAATAAAAATTATTTTTAATTTTTTAATCAGACTTTATCGATATTTTATCTGTGTCGATTGCTGCGTATTTAGTGTGTTGTAATATTTTAAGACATTTTTTTATTATCCTCGTTGCTCGCATGTTTGCTTCACTTCAGAACATTCTAGTTAAAATCAGCGTATTTTAATTGATTATTGAGTGCGGATTTGGTATGCCAAACAGAGATTTGTAATTCCAAAGCAAATAAAGCTACCTCAATTATTGCTTTATAAGAGAGAGGTGTGATTAGTTAATATACTTTCAATTTTTGACTTATTGTTCGCTAAGATCCCATATTTAGTTCATTAATTAAGGTAAAGCCTACAGGTTTGTTACTTCTAGCTACTGCAGCTCAGCAGGAATCTGACCAAAATTGTACAAACAACACCAGATTATTGATTTGTTTAATTTTGCGAACGGAAGTAATAATAATCCAACTGTCATAGGATTGTTTATTGTTACTTCAGAAATTATGGTTGACATAATCGGTTGTGATGTGCCGTTTGAGTCGAATTTTTTATCTAACATTATCGTCTGTACTTAGATACACTAACTTTACAACTACTTATGGATTGCCAAACAGAGTGAGTCTAAACAATCACTCTTTGTGGTGGTTCATTAGAAGTAGTCGAAAAGTTCGTGCATCTAAAGTGCTGTATGAACGCTCCTGGTAGTGTGGCATTTGATGGCTGTCTGATTATGGTGAAAGCCAGAGGATTTCATGTAAATTTATGTCATCTTCGATGCTGCCATGATGTTAGTCTGATGGTTGATGCTCACATTTACAATACGTTAGTAAGAGCAGTTTTGGTTTATGGTTATGAAACATGCCCCCTTTTACCTGGTTTTCGACCATCATTGTATGTGTGGTGCATACTTTTTCGGCGCCCGATTGTGCCAGAATTTATATGTAGTAGTGGGAGATTAGGACTAATAATGACTCATTATGATGGTCGTTCAGTTTAATATTCGATTGAATTCTGACAAGTTCAATCATTAATTATTTCTGTTGTATTTTAACAATTTTTGTTGTGTCCACTCCTCGACTGTAGCTGCTGTCTTGACGTAGTGGACGGGCTTTCTTATCTTGATGGCTCAACCAAACTAAATTGGCTAGGACACATGTTCCCTTAGGTCCTACCATTCCAGCCAGGTAAACTGGAAAATAGTAAGGTTAAAAGCACCAATTTATGGTCCGGGGGAGGAGTCGTACTGCTGACTGAAGAAAGGTCTAACAGCAGTAAGGTATTTTCCTCGGACAATCATTATCTGCAGCGATGTTACCTTCTCACAACGGAAGCAAGGGGTTAGAAAAAGTCGACCCTAAAAATTTCACACCTCATCTTACCCCACGGATTTCCGTCTCCGGCATTAAGGCTTTTCAAATTGCAAAGCTAAAACTTCCCATAAAAAGGCTATGTATGACTGGCTTCAAGCGTTTGTCCCTTGGGCTCTGTGGTCTTGTTCCAAGGTCACTAGGATCACTAATTTAGCTTCTTTTCCAGGTTCCTCAAGAAGAAATATCCTTCCACGGTGTGGGTAGCCATAAAGTGAAAACAATTCTTATGACTTTAACAGCACCTGATATCATCATGTTCACGATCGAATCCATCGCTCACCTCTTACCAATTTTCCAACCCCCATGACTAAAACTTCCCGCATATCTTTACCACCATGCTCCAGCAGTGCTAATGACTTGAGTTCATGAAATCTTATTCCTAGTCTTCTGATGAAACCACACTCTAAACTACATTTTGGAGCTTTTAATGTTTAAACCTTGTGTCATATAAGAAAACAGGCTTCTTTAGCTAGGACTCTAGAATCTCGCGCCATCGATGTAAGATACGTTTCCGATATGCTCCTACAGGGTCCAAATTAGCCATTCATCTGACATCACCTTGTCAATTTAAAGAACCAGCGCGACTTGCCATTCATGTATCTGAAGACCCTCCCGTGTCCTCGTTTGTGTAGGTATACCATCAAGTTCAAAGACAGAACATGTTTTGTTATACTGAATTTCAATAAACAGTCGCTTGTGCGCTGTCCCACTATACGAGACATTACGAACTCAGAAAGATGGTGACACCTCGTCACTTAGTTGTGTTTGCCTACACAACCACTGATCGCAACTCGGATGAAGTAAAAGATGGATTTTATAGGAAGTTTTTCAGTCTCTGTAAAGCTAAATGCTCTGATATAGTAATAGTAGCGGGATATTTAAATAACTCAAAGACTTATAAGTGTCGCAGCTCAGTAACCATAATGACATCCGTCTATTTCTGTCAGGCGCCAAATTTAAGCATTTGTCAAAACACCACTTGCATCATACTGGACGTGAAAAAACCACAACGATCAAACCTCCTCAAGTTCAACTTTATGAAAAAGTCGAGAATATATTTCAGAAACAACTAGGGAAGAATTTAGTCAGACATCAGAGGGATATCCACTCTGAGGTAGTTTGACATAATATACACATAGCTGTGGAAACAGCAGCGATATGTACCATAACTTAAACCAGAATTTTGAGAAAGATCTTCAAGCAACCTGAATAGGAAATTGATGTTAGTTCTCCAACTTTTAATGTGGTTAAAAAGGCTATGGGCAATCTAAATCAAGGGAGAGCAGAAATTTCTGGTAGACTAACGCCTGAGATTTTTTTAAAATGGGAATCCAGTCTTAGCAGTTAGATTTACTAAGATATTAGGTAGGATCTGGCAACGATGCAATCCCGTCCGACTGGTCTTGATCGCTAATCGTCCCAGTCTAAATGAAAGGATGAAGATCCTCTTGTGCCAATCACAATTTTATAGGGTTTAGAACATTAGCCTCAATAATACTTCGACGTCTAACTAGAGCTCCTAAAGAGCAAACCAAAGAAAATCAGTCTGGTTTTAGACGTGGACGTAGATGCATAGATCAAATATTCACCTTCAGATTGTG
This sequence comes from Schistosoma mansoni, assembly GCF_000237925.1. Taxonomy (NCBI): domain Eukaryota; kingdom Metazoa; phylum Platyhelminthes; class Trematoda; order Strigeidida; family Schistosomatidae; genus Schistosoma; species Schistosoma mansoni. The sequence continues at coordinate 23,565,036 of NC_031502.1, read as the reverse complement.
GAACATAGACATACTTTTCGACATCCAAATACAGTTGTTCTCCTCGACCTTAAGGCAACATTCGACTCTGTTGATCATGAGGTTTTGTGGCAGTGTCTGTCATTGAAAGAGATACCAAAGAAGTATATTAACCTTGTGCAGGCTCTCTACTCAAATACTACTGGTTGAGTCAGGGCTTATGGCGAACCGCTATCGAAATCGGTTACTTCAAGTGGTGTCTGTCAAGGTTATCCGCTTTACCCATTTTTATCCAACTTTTTCATAGACATGCTTTTAGCGATAACGGTTTCGTCGTCTGACGTTTTAGAGATTGATCTTCCAGGAGATTCACTTGACTTAGAATACCCAGACGATATAGTTGTGTTTGGTGAAGACGCTGATAAAATACAGTCTTCTGACCACCTTAAGCAACAATGAAAGTATGTTTGGGATGCGGTTCTCTCCCTCCAATTGTGAAATGAAACTTCAGGATTGGCTTGCATCAGCTCCTGAATTAATGATAGGGTAGTGAAGTAGTTGAACGCATCGACCGCTTCACTTGTCTTGGGAGTCTCATCAGTACTGGTGTCTGACAAGATCACGGGAAGGATTCAGAAGGCTGGATTGGCTTTTGTCAGCTTGCATCACTTGTGGAGTGGGCAAGATATCCGTCTTCCAATCAAAGGGTGAGTTTACTACACAGAAGTTCACTCCGTTCTATTTAGTGGATGTGAAACATAACCATTAAGAGTAGATGATGTTCCTAGGTTACTGGTATTCTATCATAGGTGTCTACAAAGTATTGCTCGTGTATTTTGGGGCCATTAAGTATGTAATGCATGGATTAGAAATAGGGTACTAGATAAGGATCAACGGAATCGTTACGTGTACCCAACCAACCACGTGCAATGTTGTTTGGTGTAAGAGTAGTCTGGAAGAAAGCTAGGGGCTGCCAAACTTAAACACGGCGTCAGTCTATGGAGCATTGACAATTGGACTCTGTCATGTTAATAGATGTACACCAACTACCTGGTTGTGGTCCGCGTGATTATCGTAACCGATAGTTAAAGACACTGATCATGGCTCGAAATCGTTTGCAATGACTCAGGTGCATCTATTCTTCGTCGTCCGCCAAATTCCAAGTTTCTCAAAACCTTCCTTTGTTTTTATTTCACTAACATTTGTTTTTTTCGAATCATATCTTCGATGCCTAGCCTTTTCTATTATCACTGGTACTGTTACTACATGCACTACTCTGGAATTCGCTCTGACAACATCCTCCCGTGCTAATGGGTAATGACAACTTGAACTGGTGTGGATACTTAACAGATTTTACGTTGTGACTGTCTGTTTTACTAAGTTTCAACATGTACTCAGTACAAAATTCGTTATAATTGTTTAAGTGTATTTAATAATCATCGAAAAGTAAAATTGTACAGAAAAAGTATATTTACATAAGACGTGCTCTCAGTCGCCGACTAGACTTGCTTTCCATTGTCTGCTTAATAGTTGAGGGCTGGGTCGAGAGTTAGATAAAGTATTCTCAAAATCCCCATTTAATTAGTTTAGTTAGTGACATTCCTCTACTTATGATATTTCGGTTGCTGTATAATCGTGTTTATGACCACATGTACTAAATGGGCTTATTGATAATTATAGGATATGCTGAAACGAGATTATGTCATCTAATTGGAGGGCAGGAGAATTAGTAAGATGTTGAGATTCTGTTTGGGCAGAACTTTTCTTTTTTAAGTGGGGTGTCTCATGTGACAGCATCTAGAGCGAGAGTGGAAAACGGTCATGATAAAAAAGTGACCTTAGAAACGTGATGCGATGCCTAAAAATTAGGCTGAACTATCTGGCCTTAATCGATCGAAGAGAAAGTAAACTAAAAACTGTCTTATTCCAATCACTTACGGCTTTTCATTTTTTGTGTTAATATTTTATGTATAAGCATATCGCTTTATTCCAAAAAACATATTCTTCTGGTCACTGGTCTTGTGTCTGGCTTCGAATGCTTAAATCAAGAATTTTCGCTTGTGAGCAGCCATCACTTAGCTACACTTCATTTATCGGTCAACTCTATTCATACAGAACAACTGGACACGCAATTGCGAAACAAACGACAAAAAAGTAACTGACGAGTCCACATTGTTTGAACTGTTATGCTTAACTTTTTTCTAGTAAAGGGATATATACAGAATATACAAGCCAATTTAATTTAGAAATATCTGACTCTTTTGAGTTGCGTTGCCGCTATAGTCTTTTTCAAGGATTTGCAATAGGGTATGCTTTAACCTCACTGGTACTTAAGAACGTCTTTTGAGACGGCATTTAGTGCTAGGTGTAGAGGGTCTTGGAACTTTAAGTCCATACGTTCTTGTTAATAGTGCACAGGATCTAGATTTCCCAAGTTGTGGTTAGTCGAATAATCTTCCAAATGAAACCACGAAATCCAATGAAATTGTTTTAGAGAATCATGATATCATATGCTTACAGGTCATTTTGGTCGACACTCAAAATTTAGATGGCAAAAGTTCACAGTCCTGTTTGCTCGTAAAATTTTACGTAATATTTGAAAAAAGCAAGTTTCTGTGAGACCATACAAGTTCAGTAGTCGGGTCGCATATTTAAAGACATCTAAGTATTTATAAACAGTTGTCATAGTTATGTATGTGGTATTCCGAAGAAATCTTCCACTTATTAAAGGTAGTACTCGATTGAACTCCCCAAATAATGTAATTGGATGGGAAGATAATCATTCCTGTTCTACTCAAAGCAGAAAGCGGCATTCATTATATAGGTGGAAGCCATGTCTACCAGGTTTTTGAATAATAGGATTTGGTGTGTTTACTTATTTTTTCATTTGAACACATAAACATTGGTACAAGAGGACGTCAAATACATATGCGCCACCTAATAGCAATGATACCAGTAGCAGTTATCACTGATATGTGTAAGGGCCGTGATACTGCCAGGGTGCCCAGACCGAAGCAGGTGGTTTTATTAGAGGGCCACACCCGGAGCCTTTGACCTTAAGGTCTAATTCACAAGGCAGTGCAGCAACCTTAGGAGATTCAGTCCCATGGTAGCCGGTGACCAGCATTTGTTCCTTCAGGATCCTGGAGCCTATGTGTACCATTGGTATGGAATCAGGGTTTTCCAACCCCCATAGGTGGATCCTCCATATCCACCAACCTGGTTACGGCGTCGGACATTCGCTTTTCGTTCTCTCAATTTTGTAAACAGTACCCCCGCCACTAGAAGGCATTGAAAAGGGCTTTCCTGGGAGTGGCCGTATACGCGTGGCCATATGAGAGCATTTTGAGAGGGAGATCTGACTCTCCTCACCCTCAACCATACCAGGGCGTTTGGGGGCACAACTGTTGAATGTTTTCCAAATAAACTATTAAGCACTACCTAGCTGTGTTTTCTATGGTTTTTAAATCCTTGATTGTAAATTCAACAACTGAAGTCGAGTAACAGAAAATCAAATCGTTAATGAAATAAATATTTTTGGGTTTGGTTGTGGATCACGGTTGTTCAATTAAACAAAATCGCCGAACTGCCCCGAATATTTCTAGCTCGATACTCATATGTATGTGAAAGAGTCCTTAAATAGCAAAAACATAAATTCCCAACGACTAGTTTATAATAAATTGTCATAGTTTCCTGAAAAAGTTATCTTTAATTTGTCGATACAAACAACAGTTACATATGAATAAGCCAGCAGAAATTATTTTAAAAAGTTTAGCTACTTAGTTTTAATATAGTAGTTTGATGTAGAGTGCATTATATATATATATATATATATATATATATATATATATATATATATATATATATATATATATATATATATATATCATATATATATATATATATATATATATATATATATATATATATATATATATATATATAGATATCTATATGCCGGATATTATTGACATTGTCTCTCTTAATAAACATTGAAGTTATAAATTTTGGTTTGTGTAATAAGAATAACATATACTTACGCAAGATATAGACATTCAACTTAGGTTATACTCAACATTTGAATGAATGCAGAGAAACTGATTGACGACTAAGAAACAGGTAATGATTTATACTTCATATGTATAGTAACAGTTAAGGTCAAAGGAGAAAACAAATAAACTTCAATATGTTAAGATAAAATACTTGCCATCTGATTATTATTACTTTGAATATGACCCTTTACGCGTATTTATATTTGTGATTGTGCGTTAATTGTTTCGTAACATACGAAGGTAACTTCGCAGTAATGCTTCAAGCTCAGGTTGTTAATATGTTAGTTGATGTCTTTTTTAGTGACTGGTGATTGCAAATAACTCTTTCAAGAAAGTCATTGTTACAGTTTTGATCAATGAATGTTGAAATATTAGTATTTTCACCATGTGAATTCACTGAGTTCGTCTGGGATGGAAATGATGTACGGATTAGTGATGGTCTTTCATAACCTAGTGAATCAACACCACCACCGGTTTCCATTAACCAATAAGCTGTTAGACTGCGGTTATTGGTTGACCCACTACCACTATAAGGCATAGTTTCTACCATACTGGTTGATTTCGAATTAAATGATTTAGAATGTAGTGGCTTACTATGTGCATGGTTGTAATTAAACGGAACTAGATGACTCCCTTTTTGATCACTGTTATTAGCATTAGTGGTACTGAGGGCAATGAACTTGTTATTGTGATTACTACTCTTATCATGATAACCCAAAGTTTTGTAAGAATTTGCTTTTGTGCCATTTTGGTCGCGTAGTAAGGTGTCTAGGCAAAAGTTTGAACTTGGTGGTTGGATTTGGTTTTGCCGATGTTGCAAATTCGCATTTGTTGAGTTTGTTACTTTATCGACTCTGTTCTCCGTATTACCTTGTATTGACCGCGATTTCAACTTGACAGAGGCTTGCCTATTACTTTCAGTACCATTCGATGTAGTCGCCAATGTTGTTTGTTCCGTGGATGGATCGGACATTGAACATTCATAAGCACCAGCCAGTGGGGCAGTCGATGAGGTGTAATTTCGTTTCTCCATTAGAGACTCCCGGTAGTTGAACTTATTCATACTGATGCTTTCAACACCAGGTGTTACAATGTAACCACGAGTAACTGTTTCTGCATATGAACGGCTTTTTGTATGAAATGTCGATGGCTTCAAGTCTTTAGAATTGTTGGATGACAGTAAAAGTTGTTTACTGGAACTCATTCCTTGGGATAGATTGGTCTCATTAATTAGCGATGAGTCCATGTCGCTTACTGGGCGTCCACCGTCTAGAGACGTTATGCGTTGACAGTTATTAGAAAGCATGCAAAGTGATAAATCATTCGGTTCATGATGCGGTTTATTTGAACCATAAATGGATGCTTGTTGTCCTGATCCACCTATATGACAAAATAATAATAAGTCGTTAATATTTTTTGATTGTCACTCATAGTCTGTCATTTAAAAACGTTTAGGCGTAGAGGGCTGTATTCGTTCCAACTCTGAAGTCTTATCAATAGATACATAAAGGGTAACTAAAAATTCCGTTAATAATTCTTAACTTTCCACAATTTGTTTAGATATGCAATTTTTGGCGGGCTCAGGTTTGGGTTCTAATGAATTTGAGGAGCCATTAACTTTCTGATAATTTCTTTGGAGTTACAACCTGGTAAAAATGTTTTTGACTCCAATGAAAACTAAAGGTAAATAGGTCATGTTAATTATAAGAAAAATAAAATCTTTTTATATTGGTTTAGACAATCTATGAATTAATAATTAGTGAGAACTTGCAAAATGAAATCAAGAAAAGACTATCTACACATTCGGAGATCGAAAGGGGTAGTAAAAATACCTATTTATGAAGGTAAATATAATGTGATAACCGAATCCTTATACTACAGAATAATGCGATGAGATGGGGTAATTTTGTTTTAGATAAATCTTTAGTTAAATTCCTAACTTAATGTTACGACACTTTGGATCTTTAGTGCACCCATGGTTTGTGATTAAATAAAATACCGCTGGTATTGTTTCTTGTAATTCAAAAAATAGAATAATTAAATATTTTAAGCACGTTTAACTTTTAAAATGTTTTAAGTCATACCTTGTAAACTTTTAGGCAGAGGCAACGATACGACAAATGGTTGAGAGAAGGGGCTTTGATTATTTTGTGAAGCCATAATGAATTCATCCATCTTTTTGCATAGCTGTCCAAATGTTGGTCTCATTTCTGTAAATCGACTCCAACATTGTAGTAGTTGATTATAACTGAAGGTAAACAGATAGTAATTGTTTTATTAGGCTGCTGTACAAAATAATTGAATAAATAGTGTGTTATGGTAGTGCAATTGTGCTTGAAAAGTATTTCATTTATCCATAAAGACTTCATTTGCATGGCAGGTAAAAATAAACTCATTATTGAAGTCTAAAATGGTAAAAGTCACTTTCGGCCTAATAGGACCTTTGGAGTATCTTTGAGAAGAAGAATGACATTTTTATTATGACTTCAGTTGTATGAGCTCTACAAATCCAGGAGATATCACTAAAATAATGGTTAATGCCTTACAAGGGAACTCATGATTGGACGTTTAAATGAAATTTTATGCCGAAATGTGTTGAATATTACAATGAATACTGTTTTATTTGATGTTCTTCAAAAATGTGTACATACTGTTTCCGATATAGGTTTCAGTGCTTATCATGGAAATTCCTTTCTCAGGGTGTGAAACAGTGATATATCAGTTCTGAAACCATCTTTCGTTCCAAAATGTATAACAATATAAGCGAAAAGATTAATTCGTTTACTTGTTAGCATATATATCCAATAATAATACTATGAATAAGGACAATACAATACAATTTGTGGGGGGAACAGTTTATTTCTTATACTTTAAATAATAATGAATTTAACACTTTTAAATAATACGCACTCAATATTTTTCATTTTGGTCGTCTGGATTATATTCTACTTCTTTGTTACGACCATTATGTTTCGTGTCGAAGCATTTTCTTTTAATTTTGTCCTCATGGTGAGGCTTGAAGGATTAGTATCTAAATCTGAGGAACTGGTAACATTACAAACTCGTTCACATCAACCTACATTAAGGTTGAGATACAGTTTCAACGTTTTAATCAATAACTTATTCTTGTTTGCACTTACAGTTCTTCTGGACAGTTTTCAGGACGTCCCAAAACGTGTCCACCAATAACTAAATTCATGACATCCACATTCGCTCGGCCGTAAAATGGATCAGCACCTAGGGTTAAAACTTCCCAGCAGGTAACAGCATATGCCCTAAAAGGACAGAAAAAGTTCATAAAAATAAGGTAGTATTAACTTTGCTTACACATGGCCTATGATATAAAATAAATTTAATAATATTTTCGAGAGATTAGGCAAATAATGTAAATTTAATTCAAAATCACTTAACTGAAGGAAATTAGGTCTAAGAAGTCATAAAAATACAACCACCCTAACACTCAAACATTTTCAGAAGGGGGGTTTGTGGAGATTTTAGTAATTTTATGGTTGAAATCATGAGCCAATTGAAGCTAGACCACTATGGAAAACCTGGAAGCACTGGACGGACGTTTCGTCCCATTGTGGGACTTCTCAGCAGTGCGCATCCACGATTCCGCCTCGCGAGATTCGAACCCAGGACCTATCAGTCTGGCCCGCGAGCGCCTAACCTCTAGACCACTGAGCTGGCATCCAACGGTGTTAATGTCTAACTTCAACCAATCCACGAAATTGAGCAACCGTCCGCCATTGTCTTCAGTGAGTTACTATATCACAACAGACCCGATTAAACCCCACTGGTCACTGCTTCTCACCAGAACTCTAGGAAATACCTCTTGGAGCCAGTCACTAGTGAGCATATGGTCATTATCAAAAGGAGGTTTTGTGGAGATTTTAGTAATTTTATAGTTGAAATCGCGAGGCAGGATCGTAGATGCGCACTGCTGAGGAGACCCACAGTAGGACGAAACTGTCGTCCAGTGCTTTCAGGTTTTTCATGGTGGTCTAGCTTCAATTGACTCATAATTTCAACTACAAAATTACTCAAACATTTGTTTATATTATTGAAAACTGTTCAAGGGAACCAGCTAGTAGACTATTCTATAGGAAGGTTCTTTGCAAAGTGCAATAGTAGATTACTAGTTGAAGTATTAGGGTTTCAACCATTGGGTTGAAGGTATAAAACTAGCAACACCGAATTCCTTTTGAACAACCGGCCAGTATCAATACATTCCATACAGACAACGCGGTTCAAAGTTTAGTGCACAAACATATACTTGGCAAATGAGTTACATAGGAGACCAGAATTTTATATCTTTTCCAGGAACGTAATCAGATGATATTATTGCATCTCACTAGTCACTTACATCGATTTGATTGAAAAATTCATTTTTATTTTGTATATTTTATATGAAACATTTGGATTTATTCGCGATGTCGCGACAAAATTTTAATGTAGGGCAGTCAAACTGGTGTATGATTTATTTGAACTACTATGAAACTAAAACCGTATCCGAAAATGTTCTGTTGAAGACATTTAATTGGGGTTTACAAGTGGTTTACCTTGTTTGGTAGGGAACTGAAGCTTTATAAGTATGTTAATAGTATTTTTCGAGAAAACAGTCGTTATTATATCCATAAGTTACGAGTTTCAATATCACAAAATGGTTTTACATTTAATATCACTCAAGGTCTATAACCGGAACATGGTTCGGTTTTCGTAATAAATTTTCTAGTGTAGTGGTTTGTTTCTATAAACTTCTGCCAACATATTGTTCAAGGTAGTTTACTGTTGTTTTTTAAGCTTATATCACTATGTAAAGAAAGCTAACTTTATCACTTTAACTTCATATGAAGTCTTTTTTTATTTATTATTTCTTATTCAAAAGAGAAATGTTACCAAACAAGCTATTCCAACAATGAAATATGGTAAAAATTACTATTTTGATGTACACACTTCGAGTATTCAGAATCCAATAGATATATTAATAAGGATCACTTCAAACTCTAAATATGGTAGCAGAATTATTACTATAAAGCTATAGAGTCTAGTTGAAAAATTCTTTTCATTGGAAGTTACTATTATATCTGGATTTCAGTTTGTAAAGATCAAAAGAGGTAAATTTGATGACAGTTTGACCTGATTAATGTAGGTCATATTCATTGTAAAAATTTTATAGATGAAGTGCATTTCCGTTATCTAAGAACCTATAATCTGCATGAAGCTATGTGTACACTTTTAAAATTATTATTCATAACGTGTGCGATTGCTAGTAAGAACCCCGGAATTTATACTTAGTTCCTTAGGACTACCATTGTATGTAGTAAGTGACAAACGTTTGCGAAACTTGTATATTCGTTGGACAGATTTTTCAAGGTAACTTATTGAAACTAATTTTTCTTCACAAGGTGCTTTCAAAAGAAGAGTTCAGCTATTCTTTGCTGAAAATGTTGGAAAAAAAATCCCAGAATGCAGTTAAGAATAATAACAATCATTCAGAACGGGTTACTGTAGTTGTTAACCAAACAATATTATTTACTCTAAAGAAGTGGCTGACATTAAGTCACAAAAAATCAGAAATAAAATTTTTCTACTCATTGGGTTATAACAAAAAGTAAAAGATAGAATAGAATTAGTAATGTAAAAGGCCATTTTGTGCGTAAGTTCAATCTTATAGCATTTAAAGGATTCATTTCAGGTTAGGGATAATGGACAGTGCACAACACGAGAAATGTATTCAGTGTAGATTATACGTGAAAAAAAATTTGTGTATAATAACTAGTGAGTGGATGACCTTATTTATTCCTCCTCAAGGAGGTATAAGTTAAAAGGCCCGTTAAACATTGGACTCTGATGTTTATGTTTATGGATATAACGTAAACATTAGATGTATTCATACATCAGTTACATATTGACAATTATGTTTAACTGAACTATAAAAACAGTTCTATAATAAGAGAAATAATGATAAACTACTAGTTCATATATAACTTATCTGCATCTATTTATTTGTTTATATATCCATTTAAAAGATAAGCGAGTTCAGTGTATGTAGAGTTTACGTTTTTCTATGCGTTGATTAGCAACATATAGCAACTATATAGGTACTTGTATGCTAACAAGTCCAAATACAAACTCTCAATATGAACATTGATAATTAATTACTTTACATATTACATCTGATTGTAACAAGAGTGTACATTTTGTGATTTTCTGTCTAAATTTTTTGCTGCTAAAACTGACAAAACCGTTCACATACACACACAAAAAAATACATCAATTACATATGATTAAATAATTTCTCCACTAGTTTTTTGTTCCAAAATGTTTTTAGAAATCTTCACTAAACCAATTTAATTGCCAGAAGGGGTTTTGTGGAGATTTAGTATTTTCATAGTTGAAAGCGAAACGGCCGTCCAGTGCTTCCAGGTTTTCCATTGTGGTCTAGCTTCAATTGACTCACGCTTTCAATTTAATTGCATTTTTCAGCCAGCACCAAATTGTGACGCCTGACTAATTGTATGGATTGTTGTTTAGTAACCGATGTGACTAATTTTTAAGTTATTTAGGGTATTTAATCGGCTTTTGGGTGTCATTATCTTACTTGATGATATACAAATGGATTTTTGTCCTCTTTAAATAATGTTATTATATGAAATAAGTCAAATCAAAGACTGGGATGATGTCAACTTTAAAATAGTAGATTATTTGTCCTGTTTTTTTCAACTTTAGACACTCACTTCATAGTCTATTAGGATAACATTCGATTGGATATTTTATGGGTAGAGACCAGACGTACCTATACTATTTACCTAAGTAGATACATATACTAGAACATTTAACTAAAAATTAATTTTAAGAAGACTCTTTGAATAAGAATGTTTCATAACTAACTAGCGTACAAAGTGCCAATACATAAAAATGACGAATCGAAAGTAAAAAGGAAAAGAATTAACTCGTCAAGCGGATAACTCTAATATTTCCTATAAACATATTTAGCGGAATTTTACAATGTAAACAACATCTCACATGTATCTACATTTATTCGAAATAAATCTAATCATACTTTTTATTTATCTACAGAAATCCGGGAAAGTTTGTTGAAGAGATGGCAAGAAGAAACAGGTTTATGTGTACATATGACACTTTGAAGGTATTCCATTTTCGGTTACTGGATTTATTTACGTGATTAAGCAAAGAACTTCACTCAGTCTTATTATTCATGATAATAATCTAACCACGTATTCAACCATTGATATATATATATATAAGTAATGTTTATTGTAGCCAGCGGATTACTTTTTGGGACAAATAATTCTTTCGAGTACTTATTAACGGATAAATGAATAGTGCTCAATATTACAAAATTATTTCTTCTCAATGGTATATACTGATGATTACATCACGTAGTAATTATTCACGTTTACTAATATGCATATAGAGGCCCATCTTAAAAGTTTATTGGATGAGATCTAACGCCTATTAACTACTGACCTCTAGTTGTTTTCGTTGTTAATCAGAGCATGAGTAGCTAAGTAAACTATTGAGTTAGGAAATGAATAAACCACTTGCTAGCATCGTAGCTTAATAACAGGTGAGAAAATGTCATGTGTGTGATAATAAAAGATAAGAGTAAGTTCTAAACTTCACCCCAGTAAATATGATTTAAACTGCTAGAAATATTTTACCATAGAGATCATTAGAGATAAGGCACTTTCCAGTGATCACTGAAAGTACGGCGAAAACTGCATGGAATTTTTCATGTTGGTAACGGTCGATTGTTTAATTTTACCTCTTGGTCGCGGAATTTTCTAACAGTGAACACGGTTAACACATAGCTGATATATATAATCGGGTACATAAAACTCCCAGTAAAATTATTTGCTATGGCTGAAATTTGTTCAGAAATATAGATCATACAATTAATTACAACTCTACAGTAGTACAGGGTCATTTATAACTCTGTTTTAAGAAAAGATGCAGTAGATGTATATTCTTATTTAAGAGGAAATTGAACGATTTTTCTTTAATTTCCAAAGGTCAATCTACTGTTCTTCATACTGATATTGATTCCACGATAAATCTATCAATTTCAAAAGTTCACGATTAGCCTTAGTAGGCAAATTCATGCATCATAATTCTTCCAGCAAGCTTAAGATATCTTTTTTATCGACTCATGGTACTTTAACGAGAAGAGTCACAGAGTGTCGTTTAGGTGAATTTCCTTCTCAGCTTCTTTCTACTTTTCTATGAGCGTTTAGAGTGAATCAACTCACTAGAATCTGCCTAAATATTTTTCATGTATATGGAATACCAATATAGCGTTTTAGGAAGGGAGAACCGCTACAAATGAAATTGTTTAGAAATATGCTGACAAATTTCACCCCTTTATTGAAGTTTAAGGAAACAACATTTCCCATAATTTCAGAATAATTTAGCCTCCTCTCGTAACTCACCTTATTGGTGAACTTATTCAAATAATTAAAATGATATGGGTTTGTTTCCTTATTGAAAAACACGGAACTATCGTAACAAAACATTGTCATTATATTATTGCCCAATGACCACTTCATTCTGAAAAGAATAAGATGTTTTCCACCAAGTGCTGAACAGAAGCACCAATATTTCCAAAAAAAATAGTGTCGGTCATTACACAATGTGCATTGTGAGTGATATTTACAATCATGCTTAAATTCGTTTTATGTTCAATGTTTATTTGTTCAGAAGTGAACTTTAGATAGATAAACAGTATCACTTAATTCTGTGCAGCAATATGCCATGCGTCATACGGAGTAACTTGAACATCCTTACATAGCAACGTATTACCTATCAGAATCTGATAAGATAATTAACAACCTACAGATTGAGTTCCAATAATATCTAATCATTTCAGATAGCTAATTCAACTTTATTTATAACTAATTAAGACTGAATTATTCTTTTTATGCAGGCGAAAGGAAAAACTCCTTAATCTGTGTTGTCAAAAACGGGATATTTACATCACGTTTATGTAAAAATTAGAATATAGAATGCGAGTTGTACATTAGGGTGTTTCGATGTTAGTTAATAATATCAATTACTTATCTTTGTGATGCTCATTATTTACAGATATGCATATAAAATTATGGACTTATGGTCTATAAAATAACTTAAAAGGCCTAGAACCACTTTGGAAGAAGCATCTTGAGTAATTAAAAGAAACATGTTATCCAGAATCACAGATGTATTAGTAGTACACTGAAGCCTGGATATATGTAATGGTAGAGATGGTATGTTAGACGAAACTAAAACACCAGTGTTTCATTCAAACAGAGAGAAGATATTCTTTTTTAGTAGAATACTCATACATAAATATTTTCTAGTCTATTGAACCATCATATTGTTTAGGTAAGCAAATATGGAACTACTTACCCACCTGTTATCAAATTAAGAACGATTCTTGGTTAACTATCCTACTGAGGCATTCTGTGAAAGGCTTAACGAAATGAAAACAATTATAGATTTTTTTACATAGACCGAGATTTTACCCAGTAGCCACAATACTAAACGCGGTGATCAATAGGGAAATATTTGCTTACCTTACAGAAGTCCTTTTAAATATTTTTGTCTCTTCTTTCCTTTGGAGTTAAATTGACACATTTTCTTACTATAGACTTCTGTTAGACATAAAGTCACGTCATAGAAACTAATTGGTCAATGTAATCGCTGTATAGGTTTGAATACTGAAAAAGTTCTATTCTCTCACCATTCAGTTAGCAAACCGTCATCTGATTTAAAACTGTGCATAATCAACAGACAGGAATACAATTTACTAACCAGTATATGAGTCTCCTTATTCATTTGTGAATTATTTTGATCAGGAACAAGTTTATGAGTAAAATATTCATGGGTGAAAGGATTAAAATGCTACCAACCCTTCCAACAATGTTTGCTATCTGCCTTAAGCATACTCTATCACATAGAGATAATTCTGATTTACAACAACTTAAAGTAATAATATATTCATGACGATTTATTGAAAAATCTGAAAACCTGTTGTTGAGATTGTATAAAATACTGATTTACAAAAAGTTGTTTGTAAGTACTGAACTTTATTAGAAACCTATTTTCCTTCCCTCATTTGCTTTGCACCCAAAACGATCAATAAATTCTGGAAATTCTTTTACTAAAATGTTATCTATCATTTTAGTTTATGTGTCTTCCTGTACCTAACTGTTTATCGAAGTTGAACTATTATATTGTTGTTTTCACTAATTTTCCTGGTTTTTCATACCTTGTACTTACTAAAGCGTCGATGAAGGGTACATTTAATGGTTTTCCGTTAGTGTTTTGCTTTTGTTTGTCAAAATATTCACATACAGGAGAGGTAAAAATCAATAAATTATGGAGCTATAATCAAAGCATTATTTACTTGTATATTATGGTATTGAACACAAGACATAATGAATGTTTTGGTTATGGAGTTTAAAAACAAGATGACTCCCACCTTGTTCATTTGGCTAGATGTAAGCAGAAGTCTTGGTGATAAACGCAGATGCGTAGATAATTTTTGAGTTACAGCTATTGAAGAACAAGCAGCTTGAACTTCTAAGGTATTGATCTTTCTCTACGAGACACTCGTAATTGAACAAATGTAAATCCTAATGTGGTGTATGCTGAACGACTCCTTGGGAGAGATTATAATCTTTATCACAAAGCCGCTATTAGTTGACATTTCGTCATGTCAATTATTACCTCTTGAGAAATAGAATATTTATCTTTTCTAAATGAATAAAATATATTAAAACTACTTTTTTAGGCTTTAGAACTGGATTTCGTAGCTTGCAATTCATACCGCTGTATAATGTTTTTATTAGATTTTATTGAGGTTCCTTAGTAGCATTAAGAAAATGTGTAATATGAACCAAAGAAATGTAGGGGTAGCTAGTATCAACCATTTTTCACTTACCAAACATCAGATTTTGTTGTGAATAAACCATCACGAATAGCTTCTGGTGACATCCATCTCACAGGTAATTTGGGTTCATTGCGCTTACGATAGTAATCATTTTTATAAATATCTCGTGCTAGTCCGAAATCACACAATTTAACTATACGCCCACTTGAATGATTATGACTCACTAAACAATTTCGTGCTGCAATGTCTCTGAAAAAAAGAGATTATACGCATTAATGAGTAACAGTTTAATACAATATCAATGCGAATAAGACATAATAAATTATTGGAAATGAATTTGGTTTTCCTCAATAAGTACAAGTTGTCGAGCCCATGGTCAGAAATAGGAATAAGCAGAAATCTGAGACTAGCACAACTGCCAAACTCTCATTCGGTTACAAGTCTCTATTAAAATTAAGTAGTAACTATCGGTGAAACTCAGAACATTTTTTTGGTTCTACATGTGACTTGTCAGCTGTATGTCGTATCTGGATCTCAGCGCCGAAGATTACACTGAGATTAAGACACGGCATCTTGAGTTTCAAACATTAACCTTCTATCTACTTAGCTATTGAGTTCAGATAGCTACTAGATTGTGTAACAGCTATGAATTTAGTTTATTAAACTTTAATAAAATCTTAATTTTTAGCTTGAAAAATTAAATCAGCCATCGAGATCAATAACTTTCTCATAATTAGCAAAATCTTAAAATGGGTAACACATTTACTTCAACATGTCAAATATGAATAGTCATAATCTAAGTGGATGAATAACTGTCGTATAACATTAATCACTAAACAACAGAAGATTCGTTGAGTCTCCCACTGGGGCAAAACTAAACACCGATGCTTAATGAGTGTTAGCAAAATGCATGTACACAAATGCACAGGACATTTGTTCATTACTAATTAATGATTGGTGTCATTTAGAAAATAAGCGAGCGAATTTATTTATTTTGAAGATGTCAAAAACGAAAACAATTTGTAAAACTTGTAGAAAGTCATGTCGTCAATTGTAAAAGTCTAAGCAGGCCTTTTTATACTTTCTTTGTTCTTATATACATCTTTTTGCCTTCTATTTTTGGTACTTCTTAACTTGAGAAGAGTTTATTAACAAGGGTCAAAAAACACTTTTTCCAGATCCTGTACCGTTTCACCTGTGTTTATTTCATTTTCGTTAGGTGGAGATATGGCTTAGAGAAAATATCGTAACAAGGATAAGATTTCTAGGCTCCATAGGGATTATTTTGTCAAGTAGAGGTTTTCAAAAGTGTTCAAGATGTCAGATATGCATATTTCTCTTTACAGGAACTTTTCATTTACGTACTGTTACTGTAATACAAATTTTTTTTTTCAGTTAGAAGTTTTCATCATTTATATGACTATTAAAATTAAAAACGGAATATTTTTAAGTGAAAATAACTCTATTTTCCTTAAATATTATTGGTCTAGTTGACTGTGCTATAAGTTACTGTTTATATTCCTTTTCCCAGAAGATTGTAGAAACTGATCACGTTTCTTGGTAAATAGTGTCTTTGGATTTATTAAACCTTTCCTTTTTTATAGTTTGCAGGGTTTTTAATAAGTCAGCTTGAAGCTAATCTCTTACTCCTGTTTCAGATTAAGCCTTTAAAGTACAACCAGTGCATCATTAAAAAAAAGAAAGAATGTATTCCTTAGCTACTCTATGCTTTAGGAACACATTGTATGCATTGTACATTATTTCTAGGCTTTGAAAAAGAGCCTCAGTTAAACAGTATAATGTTTCCAAAATATAGATATCTTTACGTTGATTAGCAGCCAAATTTCTTTATGAGGAAAATTTAACTAATGATCATGAAAATACTTCAAATCAGTTACTGAAAATATCTAGACACATCAGATATTTATTTCAGGTCTTTGATAACTGACAGTTTACAAAGGTAAATTCGATGATAAAGCCCCCTTTAAATAGTCACTGAATCATAGGATGCAGCGATACTCATAGGCGTTTGGAATTAGCTAACAATATATAAGTATCTTTCAAATTAATTCTTACTGGTATGTAGAATTGCCGTACCCAGAAATATTACTTAAGTGACTATTATGTATCATGATTCATGTTTATTTTTGAGTGGGGTTTAGTGGAATGGCTTACGATTCTCAGTAACGAGTCTTACGTTCGATACCAATGAAATACTGGACATTTACGGTTTGTAAGGTATTGTGTTACCCAATCATGATCTGACAATTTTCAAAACGAATGAATATTTCGTAAACACCTTTACTCTGAACCAAGTGGCAGATTTATCCTTGAAATCATGAAACAAATACTTAGGATACTGACTACAAACACACTTGTTTATTTATTTTCTCAAATAGTAAGTTCTCTAGTATTAACCCAGCAGTAAAGCCATAATTTTCATAATAAGTAGGTTTGCATAAAAACAGGGAGTGGAGTTCTTACCTATGGACAAAGTGTTGCTCCTCAAGGTAACAGCATCCATGGCATATATCTCTCATTATATTGACCAGTGCAGGTAGATCTAATTGTGCTGTCAATGTAATGACGTTTGAAGCACTCGGTGTTCCACCACCTGGTGCTGTACTAGTTGTGCTCGTGTTTACTGAGGACCCATCAGAACCTCCTGTTCTTCCAGCAGCTGCGCAGATAGCTGCAGCAGCAAAAACATTCGCAGCTATGTCAGGTGCAATTCTAGGCCGCGAACGGTGAAGATAATCCCTTAAATTGCCTTGATCCATCATTTCTAGAACAAGACATTGTTGTCCAGGTGAGTCAAATGACACACCGAAGAATCGTACAATATTTGTATGTTGATATTTGTGCATAAGTGTCGCTTCACGTTTAAATTCAGCTTCAGTTAGTGATTTACAATTTCTTACCTGATTTAATCAAAAGCGAAAAAAATTGTTATCATATCTTTTCACTATCTTTGTTTGAATAGCTAGCTTATGAGAAGTGGAATTTATTATATCAAACTTTTTTCACGATACCCACGGAATATGATGATAAGCTTCACTGTAAACTAAAGCTATTTTGTCCTTGATATAAAAATAGAGGATCTATAGTTAAACAACATTCTGAAAAACCCTAATCGTTTGTATTTTCGGCCAATATCATAGCATTTATCGACCTCAACTTAGAATATTAGGCCTTGAACCTAATCGACAATAGTGAGTTTGACTTTAGGTCTTATTATTTTTGATCAACCGTAAAATATAACCAATTAAGCTCTTGAAAACTTTGTAAAATGGTCTATATATGATTAGACCCCCTACAAACAAAATCAGAATAAGAAATGAAGTTAGGAAACATCAAGGGTAAACAGTAAGTTGCGTAAAGAAATTTAGAGGGAGAATAGAATCAAACTATGATATTGAAAAAGTTACTCATTACTAATTTGACTTCACCTTGAAATCTGCTTTTAGTCCTAGTTCGAACGGTTGGAGTAATAACGATAATTTCTTAGAGTAGTCGATGTCTGATCATCGAATTTGTACCTATTATACCTACAATAAACTATTTTTTGATTGAAAAATACTATTCATAGAAAGGGTTAAAAGTCATGTTACGTAGGGCTGTGATTAATATGTTCATATGCTTCAACAGTAAATTTTCTGATTTCATCTCCAAGTGACATTAGTTCTAGTCTCTAGAGGCAGAGATATTTTTCAGCTTTGGTGATACTCTCTGTTGGTGAAAGGGAATAAATAAGATATTGACCAGTAAAATTTATTGGCCTAATGTCCATTTTTTTAAAGCAAAGCTTTTTGGTTGTTGTATAGATGTGATTGATACACTTTATTCAGTAGTAAGGGTAGACTGAATGACAGTAGCTTCTACCCAGGGGTCGATTAATGCTTACTTACTTACTTATGCTTGTTAACCCTCATGGAGGAGCATAAGCCGTTCACCAGCATTCTACATCCAACTCTACCTTCGGTAGTCCTTTCCAGATGCTATTCATCCTTTTAATGTCTTCTTCCGATTGTCGACGCAATGCGTTCTTTAGCCTTCCTCTTTTCCTTTTCCCTTCAAAATTCTAAGTTAGCGCGTACCTTGTGGTGCAGTTTGATGAGTTCTTCAATGTGTGTCCGATCCACTTCCAACTTCATTTACTAATTTTCTCATTAGCTGAAACCTGGTTTGTTCTCCTTCACAACAGGCTGTTGCTGATGGTATCCGGCCAAAGGACATTGAGTATCTTACGTAGACAATTGTTTATAAATACTTGCTTTTTTATTATGGTTGTAGTAGTTCTTCAAGCTTCAGCTCCATACAACAGAACTGTTTCGACGTTCGTATTGAAGATTCTGACTTTGATATTGGTTGACAGTCGTTCTGAGTTCCATATGTTCTTCAACTGTAGGGATGTTGTCCTTGCTTTACCAATCCTCACCTTTACGTCTGCATCAGATCCTCCTTTTTCGTCAATGATGTTACCCACATACTTGAATGTATCCACCTATTCCAGAGTTTCTCCCTCACGTGTGATTGGGTTGGTGTCCTCTGTATTGTATTACAGGATCTTGCTTTTTCCTTTATTTATGTTGTGGCCTACTAATGTGGAGGCTACTGCTACACTGTTTGTCTTGACCTGCATTTGTTGGTGTGTGTGGGATAGAAGAGCTAGGTCGTCCGTGAAGTCGAGATCGTCTATTTGCGCGAAACCTGTCCATTGTATTCCGTGCTTCCCCTCAGATCTAGAGGTCTTTATAATTCAGTCAACCGCCAGAAGAAAGAGAATGGGGGGAGAGCAAGCAGTCTTGTGTGACTTCGGTCCTCACTTGGAATGCGTCTGTCAGCTGTCCTCCATGCACCATTTGAGAGTGTAGTCCATCTTATGAATTCCGGATGGTGTTAGCGATCTTCTCGGCCACTCACAACACAGTCTCGAGGAAAGTTCCAGAAGGTTCTCCCACCCACACTGTCAAATGATTTCCCGTAGTCAAGGAGGTTGATGTATAGTGCCGAGTTCTATCCAATTAATTGTTCAACGATGATCCGTAGTGTCACAATTCGGTCTGTGAGTTTTTTTAGCAAGGTTGTTTTCTAAGGAATTGGGTTTCCGACTCCATGCCCAACCCCCTCCTTTACCCGGGCTTGGGACTGACAGTAGCCCTAGATGAGCTACAGGCGGAGTTTCGATTAATGAAGTAGAGATTTTTTCCGAATTATTTTGGTTTGCTATAAGTGACCTCTAATTCTCCATAATGTTGAAGGCTAAATACAATGTGCACTAGTCTTATTATCACACTTCATTGAGTTTTCTTATGTTAGTTTTTCCTTCTGTGTATTTCAATTCAAGTATTGAAAGTGAAAATCGATAAAGTCACATTCTTCTATGTAAACATTTCAAACAATCAAGAAACTGACAGGAATTTTATTTCTATTTATATTAGCAAATGGGCACACAAGTGTGTAACCTTGTGCGTATACGTTTATCTGCACATATACTGAATTTCTATTTGGAAAAAAATGGACACATACCTGAAAGTATACAAGTACGTTAAAATATGTACAACTGTTAGACTGAACAGAAGTCTTAAAATATAAACAATCGGTGAACTTATCGATAGATGTACTAGTTGCAGTGAAAAAGATATTATTTATGTAAAACGGGTTATTTTACAGAAAAGAAAACTGTTTCATTAAAAACATGTCAAAAATCTAAATGTACTGATGTTTTGGAGAGAAATGGCAAAATTATTGTATTGGAATATAGGTATTTGGAGGCAACAGACATAACAAAATATAATTGGGAACAGACCAGCGTTGATAGCAGACAAAATAATAGTGACTCAAAGTATAAAACGACTAAAATAGGTTGAGTGATGTAACTTAGAGCTATTACTTCTATAAAACATTTTTTGAACTATTTTAAGCATCATAAAATATAAAGAGTATTAGGCGTTTTCCTGACGCATGTTTTTACTAATATTCTTAAACTATGTATCAATTCCAAACGTTGATTTCAATTAAAGAATTTACAGTCCCTTATTCTGTGAAGTAAACTATACGTGCAGTTATTAACTGAACAGAATGAGAAGTATCCGAAATTCAGTTTCAGGTTAGCAAATATTAGATTTTAAACAACAGCTTCCTAAAGACCACGATTGACGTAATCTTGTTTTTACCAAATGACTTCTTAATTTACGAAAGTTTTATTGAAAACTGTCAAAAATAAGAATATGGTGCCTAAATTATACCCAAGTTCATTGATGCGCTGTTGACTGATACTTTATATTTATGGGCAATCGTGAAATTGACTATTGCTTTTGTCCATAATGTCCATCAAACGAAAATAAAAGTAACCAAGTGTAAACAATGCAGAATGGTTTTGGTATGAAAAAGAAACACTTCTTTAGAAGTTCGTGGTTAAAATGGATCCTTCCAGTAGTTTTATGCTTACTTGTTTTTCTTATTTTTATTCTTCAAGGATTAACTGAAGTTGGATCTAGTTACTAAATTGTAAGAGTTCTCATTACATATTAAGTGTTAACACTTGATGAAAACTCTACAGATGCTTGGATTATTCATGTATTCTGATACATGAAACACGTATTCTCAACAAATAATAAACCTATACGTTTTGGAGAATTTTATTGTCAGTTCGCCTGATTGTTGGCATCTAAAAACAGGAAGAAAGTTGAGTCTTAGCTAAAAAGCTTTCCGAATTTTAAAGTGAATTTACAAGGTGTTCCAGTTTTAACTACAACAGTTTATGATGACAAGCTGTGATGTCCCAGTCTACTTCATCTCGAGTCTCTTTAATAGCACGGTAATAAACTTGCGCTGACCTAAAGCCAATCTTCAAATATTGAAAGTATTTATACCACTTAGCTTCACCGAATCAAAACTAATCCTATAATGTACTCAGAATTTATACATTTATATACGTCAATTTATTTTATAATTTATAGCATTCTAATCATCAACAATATTGAGTTAGTTTTAGGGTGACATTGTTTATTCATATGCTTAGTTATTTTCAACCTAATTTACAATTTAATGAAAAAAATGTGGAAGGAAAGATGTATAATCAACCTAAACTAAATCAGTAACCTACTTTTAGTGCGACCTTTTCAAACCGTTCCCCATTCGCGTCACGAACATGAAACCAGCCTTCCCACACTTTACCAAATGCTCCACACCCAATATAACGTAGAAAACGTATATTTGCTGCTGGTATCTGTGGGACTTGTTCAAAGTTGTTAAGATCAGGTTTACTAATGCCGTATAATGAGTTAACTTCTTGATTCCATAGTGGCTCAAGAGTAGCTAAATCAAGCGGTAAACCACTCGTCGTTAAATCACTACCTAGTCCCAGGATAGATGAACCATTCCCACTGCTTGAATGTAAACGTCTTGCTGGATTGAAACTAATAAAAAATGAGTGTTTGTTAGACTTTCCATCCCTGTGACGACCTGGAAACAAAACACAAAATAAACTACCTTGTATGAACCTAATTTAATTGATATCTTGAGACTAAATTAGCATTTATATGCATAGTAGTCTATCATAATTATCGTGGGACAAGTTCCATTCAGATTTAAAATTCTAGGCAGTTTAATAGTTAGAGATACTCCGTTTTCAAAAGTAGAGCATCTAGGCTCCAAATCTCAGTAAAGCTCTATTTAAGATGTTTTACTGTATGATATTAAAACGTATTATTTTTAAACAACATGCATCCTGATATTATCTCGAAAATTAAATCCAAAGATATTAACGGTGAAAAGAATCTTTAATTTCACTGAATAAACTTAAAGAAATGACCAGGACAGATTGAACAATATCTGTTCCAGTTTTCATATTTTATCAGTCTCCAAGATGCTTTATTGTTTCATTTACATGCTTTTCATAAAATAACAGTCATAATGTGACTGCTGAATCATTATCTTTGTTTTTTTTTAATAAAAAAATGTTTTTTTTCTGTTTTTCTTCCGAGCAACAAATGTTCATTATTTTTAGTCGTTTGATAAATTTGGATTGTAGAAACAGTTAAATAAAGGTGGTTAACTAATCATGTTCTACTAAAATGCTTATCTCTGTTCCTCATAATACAAGATACTTCCTGTTTTTATTTAATACCCATTTGTTATTTTGTTTGTCGATAACGATAAAAATTGTCTGCTTGGAAGAAAAAAACTAGTCGAAGACAAAAGAATGTCATTCTGAATTTCTATTCAGTGTCCATACTTTATTATCTTCCTAAATTTTTGTACTTTTCTTAGGTATGAACTGTTTCATCTAAGTGACTATGCCAGTATTATTTACAGATATTTGTAAATACTTTCAATCAACCTAAACATCTGAAGCAAAAATATGACTAAATTTGCAAAATGCTTTTTTATTATTTGGTTTTAAGTACTAACATGTGATTGAGTGATCTGAAAATGAAGGTGTTAGACTTGAAGAGTCTAATTTGAATTAGTATTATATTAATAACCAGATTCTAACTAAGGTGACTTGAGCCTGCATATCAGAGTCTCTTTATCATTAAAGAAATATTGCTTTAATGTTGACTGAGTCAAAAATGTACGGGCACTACTGATCTCTACACGCATGCAAATTCTTCACAATTTTAAACCATATTTTGGCTTATAAAATGGAAATTTCCAAATAAATTCTAAGTGGTGTTTACAGTAAGATTAGTCCAAGCTTTTCTTAAATATTCTGGCCAGTGAACTATGCTGAAACTAATCATTAGAAATATACTTTTTTGGTAAACCACAACTAATCGTTTATTAATTTACTGAGAAACAAAACAAGGTTTCTTATTTGTAGGATAGAATAAAATCGAGTTCAAACAGTAGGATAACTATTTTTACAGAGTTATCCATAGATCATGAATAGTTAAAACTCATTAAACATATCGAGTTCAATTACTGAAACCGTTTTATTGAAGTGATATTTTCTGGGGAATCCTGAACTTTCTTCAGAGAGTGATATAATACAATATGTTTTCCTACTGATTTATACTTAAGCAAGATTTCTTTTGGTATTTCTCATACGTAATGTGATTTCAATTGTGAATATTTTCTATGTAGAAGAATATATAAACGAAAACTATTTGAATTGAGAACTGCTGTAATACCTCGCATTATGTCTGTGTACCTAGACTGTGGTCACTCAATATCCTTACAGTAATTTCACATTTAAGATCACATTGTTGTTTGTCAAAGTATAGCAACCTGATGTGTTCGAAAACAGTAACAAACCTTGGTTGATAATTCATTGTAACATGTACTAATCAACTCTGAAGAAGTTTTTTATCCTTCCAAAATGTAATACTCTTAATTTCAAATGATTTAATGCCGATGCTTGTTTACAGGTTACCCCTCTCCCTCGAACAAAAACGAAATTTGTCCCGTTAAATATTCAACTGTGCTCTTTGGACGTATAAGAAACAAATCAAGAGTCACTGGTTGCATTAATTACAAGATACATCTGTTCATAAAAGAATGCATTAAAATTATCCGTAAGATTCTTTAATTAGTGAAAATAAGAGTTAACAGACTTGATAAATACATTTTCAGCATTATTTCGTCTCCATGCTTGGCTAAGGCTGAAGGACTTTGTGTTGATTTGAACAATTTTCTAAAAATTTACTTTTAGGATCATTCCTTTGAAATTTTTACTTCCGAATTTGTGTTTTAATGTCTGTTAAATCAAGAGCCACAGTTTAGACTGTGATCATCGTTCATTCTATTGAAATAAATAACTGAAATATTACTTACTTTAAGACCGAATTCGTTGATCATTTGGTGAATAATTTTAAAGTATAAGTCATACGTATTTCTATTACGTCTTCTTACGCAATAGTACATTTATCACTCGTTACTTATAAACTTACTGACTTACAGTCAAAGATTTCAGTTACAGAGTACAATCTCATAAGAAACTCATGACTATGTATCTAAGCCATGAGAGTCACAAGTGTGTGAAGTTTGTTATCATATTTTGATTTTTTTTTTTCATTTCGGTGGAACTTCCCTGATAAAATCATAACTAAGTAATTTCTTTTTGCTAGGTTACCAGTCAAGGAAAAATAACCTATTGTATAGAATTTACTTTTCATTTTATAAATTAAATCAATGTAAGCATTTTACCAATCAAAGCTAATTTGTTACTTACGTCGGTAAATCAGTAGTACGATTAGGAATAGGAATAAGAGTAGCAAAGCAACGGAGAGTAGACTGTAGGTCAATAAGCTTGTCACTTGATTCAGAGGTTGAAATATGGATGAATAAACCTTAATTGTAAGGAAAAATAAAACGAAGATTATGAAATATACCTGAAACATGAAAAATACACTTGGAATAAGTTCGATAATTTTTGACTAAGCGAAAACAGTCCTTTCAAATATTGTATGTAGACTTATTTAATTATTGCACAGCATATATTAAGGAGAATGTTTTTATTTCGACTGTTATTTACCGACTAAATACTGAAAAAATTACCTTAGACTGTAAACCGATACACCCATGCACCAATCATACAAATGCTCATTTGATTTTATTGAGGAAAACAGTTTTCTTAGTCAGTTAGATCCTATATGCTGTAAGCTAATAGGTTCACCAGTGAAGCTTTTATTATATTTCTTAGTGAAACAATCAGTACGAAGTTGGAAATTTTCTTTGTATATACCTAAGTAGCTTACTTTGAAATGTTGCATTCGCTCTTTCGATGATTGAATCGCTGGAGTCATATCTCCTTACATTTTTATGTTTAAAACTATTTATATGCTCCAGTCATTGAGAGGATATTTGGTGATGTTTAACTAGTAATTGATGTTCACACAAATAAACACTAAAAGATTGAACACATTGTGTACTTTTATGTTTTACACATTTATTCAATTACGTTTAGAAAATTATATTTGATTCATGTTCCTTTGACAGTATATCCTTTAGTTGGATAGTAAAAACTGGACCAATCTTGTTCATCTCTAAGCTGGACATATTCCAGTAATCCTCGATAATTTGATAAATAACTGAGATATTTATTATACGGGATGACAAAATTCGTCTGTTACCTTCGATAAGAGTTTTCGGGCTAAATACTCTTGACAGCCCGCTTGATATTTTTTTCTGACTACACAATCTTCAAGAAGATAATCATTATACATGTTTCGGTAGTTTCCTGCAAAACACATTTGTGCAGAATGCCGTAAGTTATCAAAATGATAGTTTTACATAAGTTTTATCAGCCGTATAATTACTATTACTGTAGCTGAAGATTCCATTATTATGGACACATTTGTTCTATACCTAACCCTCAGATTTTCTTGGATTGGTCATCAGGAGTTTTTGTTCGATTTCTCCTTTAATTCAAACTTTTTGTCGTCGATAAGAGTTGTTGATAAAATTGTGAACGTTTTCCAATTCCTTTTATTTAGAAATGATAAATATATCATGTAATAGCAAATCAAAAACGTCTGTTGGACAGCGAGACTACAATTTATGGACTGTTTGAACAGAAGCCATGGTCACGGCATATATTTCAATATCCAGTACTCACGTACGATTGGTTTACAGCAGATTTCAAGGAGAACGTTATAGTTAAGCGGCTACAACAGTCAGGATCAGTAAAAATTCCTTTATTTGTTATTACGGTACTCTAATGACCGTTGAACATTGTCCAAACTATCGTGACGATGTTGCATTTTGATGTAATATATGTTGGATTAAAATGTTTGCTAGAACGGGGACTTTTTCCGCCTGATACTGATTGACACTGAGACAGATTATGATAATTCTTGCAAACTGGATAACAAAAGCGCCAGTAACATTGACTGAAACCTTTGCAGATGTTACTGAAGCTTAAGCAGTTCAGTGGTATGAGTACTGTCATGATATATGTGAAATGAAAATAACAAGCTTGCATCAGTCGTTTGTAGGAATCGGGAGAATCTCAGAAATCGACGAAACAGTCGTTAGAAAATGCAAGTTCAATAAATGAAGAGGTGTTAAAGAAAACTGAGTAAGTAGCACTTACTTAAACGTACTTAGTAGGTCCTGGGTATATATGATAGATTATCTCAAAAGGGACACTTTCAGTGAAGGAGAAACTGACAAGCTACAACTATAATACCAGTTATACGAGAGTATATGCAACCGGGCACCACAGTCTAAACGGATGACTGGAGAGCATATCGATGCCTATCTAGACTTGGTTACGGGCATCGTATCGTCGCTCACAAACGACATTTTGTAGACCCCACCACGGAAGCATATGCCAATTATATAGAAGCGATCAGGTTAAGGCTAAACGAATTTTTGTAACGTTATCATAGTTCCAAAGGTCGAATATTCTGCAGTCACATGGATGAGTTTCTGTATCATATACATTACGATTTCAGAACTGCAGAGCCTCTTTCTAACGTTGAAAAGTGTTTAAACCATGTTAAAGAGGTGTATCCACTCTAATTTTTTGGTTTTGTATAGTATATATTTACTCTATACGGACTGTTTCTTGATTGGTTGGGGTTTCTCAAGGTCACTTAAGATCTGTCCAAAGGTCGTCCATAAATTATAATCACGCCATTATTCTAAATGAAGCTAAAAGGTAACTGCTAAATTTATTTGATTCAAAATATTTACATAAGCTTTATGTGTTAATCAGTGAGAAATTCGAACTATCATTTGTTATTTACTTTTTGTCCTACAGTGAATCAGAGAAGCAAAATTTAGGTTGGGTCTGAATGACTTGACTAAATAATAACTCGCGTTAAGTAATTTATATTGGCCAACTTAGTTTAAGATACACATTATTTGTGGATACACTAAATAAGACCACATCTGGTTTATCAGATGACTAATTTTGTTAATTATCACGTGAATGAAAGTTACTCCTTTGATATGCTTTTTCAATTTTCTTGACCGAGAAAAAAGTTAAAAATCACATTAGAATACTCAGTAGACATAAAACAATCTTACAATTCATCAGGAATTATTAGGGAACTATCAACAGTCAAATATTTAACAACAAAGTGGACAGAAATAAAAGACATTCGTTCTACATTTTTAAAAAGGAGTTTCAGAAAATACTTGTCCACATTACAGTTATGTGATATATTTCTAATCTTTTATGAAATAATTATAACGCCATTTATGTTAAAATTAGTAGTCACATATTAGGATGATCTATCTAGCTGTCTGAAATTTTCGCTATTGTTTATATTGGCGAGTCAAATTTCGTTTTGCAAAATTTTAGGTGAATTAGAAATAACATATATGATTTTGACAAACTCGAATTCCTTGAATAGTTTCACAGTATTTAGGCGCCGTGTTGATGTAAGACATTAAATAGAAATAACATATTTGTAAAATCTCAGCGAATGAGTTTGAAGTAAATCCAACGTTTTTTTTCCTTGAAGAAGCTTCGACCAGGTTGCCAGGCGAAACGTTGGATTTACTTCAAATTCATTAGCTGAGATTTTATAAATATATCATTCCTATCTAATTTCAAATTCCTTGAGTTATACGTTATCTTGGTCAAAGTTTTGTTACCATATAAGGTAATAATTTGAGCAGTTAAGAAGCCACAATAATTGTGACAGCCTCTTCTGATCACTTTGAATGCTATTGACCATATTCTTACTTTTTGAACGTCGATTCGAATCGAAAAATTGTGTGAATTTTACAGGATCTCTAATACATTTCATTCTTTCCACTTATAGTAATATTTACTAACATATAGATGCTATCAGTAACTTACTTTGTTGCTGCTTATACTGTTCTGTTTAAGAGGTAGGTCATTTGTAAGTACTCATCAAGAATTAAAAACTATATAACGAAATGTATGTTTAGTGCTTATATATTTTGTCTGTCAGTTTGTACTTAAAACCATTTTCAGGTAGTTACCTATATTTGTGATCTTCAGTAGTAAGCTGTGCATTCATATATCTGGTTAGGCGAGCACTTTTTTAGTTTATAAAAGATTTTAGAAATCTTATCATGATAACATTACTTGAAGTTCGCAGAATGCACTAAGATACGACCCTTTATTTGCAAACCTACGATAATACTACTAAAACTACAAATAAGTAGTTCAAAATATAGCTCAAATTTATATGGACAGACAGTATTTCGGAGAAAGTACGCTATTGGGGCGCATGATATTTTAGAGTTCTTACACTTAATAAATATATAATTTCATTAGCAATAGTTTATTCAAAAACATGCATGAGATCATGGGATTTTTGATCTGTTTTACTCATTAGCAAGCAACAGCTGTTTTGTTAATCTTCAAAGAGAATAGGTAATGCAAGCGGTACCTGTTGTTTTGTTCGTTTGGCTTATTCATTAACTGATTTCCATCATATAAGAATTTTTTATCGTAGGGTTTTCTCACCCCTTCTACTTATCTGTCTTCGATACTCATGAATGTTTTCCGCTAAAAACCTACGCACAGACATTAATTTTTTCAAACATAGTAAATCAGTAAGTTATTCTGTGCTTTAATTGCATATGGGACACATGCCTTTCTGAGCGAATCAAATATGTATATATTTACATATGATATTTTCAAGAGAAACAAAACTTTCATTCCATAGTAGACGGATTTTTATAGACAAATATAGTATGTCTTCTCGTCTACAACATGTACGCTGTTAACCATCAAGCCTGGTTGTTTGTGTGACTTGCTTAACATACTTAAAACTACAGAAATAGTAAAAAAAGTGAATAAAAGAATACTTTCTGGAATTTGAATTTTTCTTATGGTCGACTTATGATTTGTCTCAATCGAACTTACATAAAAAGAGATTATTTAGAAATCGTAAGACAATAAGCTATTTGACGAATGTGTATAATAGATTGAGTCAGAATCAGTGTAAAAGAAAATAATAGTCAGTCATATATATAAACAGCACTATCTCTTCTATTGTTAGGAAATAAGAATTCAGCTTATCCATTGACCATCTGATAGTTTTACAGTTGTGATTTTGATAGATACTTCTCATTGCATATTAGTATAAACTGACAATAATCACAACAATATCTCTAAGGTCCGCAAATGATACTGGGTTAATTTCTATCAAATATCCACTGAAAATTTTGAAACATACAATTTCATTTGTGTTTCGACCACCTACATCTAATGTTTATACAGAGAACATCTCCGCCTAAATTGGAATTTAAATCATTTGACCCTTGCATTGGATCTATTTGTGGTTCAAAAATATACAATGTATTCTGTTTAGATTTGCTACTAAATTATTTTTTTCTGGTCATTTAGACAGCTAAACCAATAACAGTATTAGATGAACATCGTTTCTTGCCCGAAAAGACTTTAGAATTTAAATGATTTGCTAGAACAGCCATAAATTTAGAATTGAATTCAATGTACTTTGAAAATTGAAGCTAAAGTATTGACATTAAAAAGCATTAGCTAAACAAAATATATACTTATCTGGAACTTTTTGAAATGGTGGTCTTATGATCAAGTAAGCTGGATCACTCATTCCAATCTTATTGACAGCTCTCAATTGAAATGCACTTTGGTGGTTCGTATCCAATGTGATATTAGCTTGTTTATCTGTTAAATTATGTGGTGTAATTGAATCCCATTTTGGTTGTTCTGAATTACTTGAGACAATCGGCCTACAAATAAAAATAATATGTTAAATTTAAAGAGAAAACGTACACAACATAGTTAAACTGATCATGACCGTGGTCCGCTTATGAAGCATACAGCAAGCAGTAATTTAATGGATAATTTGAAGTTAAAGGGAAAATATTATCAAGAATTTGATGGATTCAGTCACTCTAGGGCCTAGAAAAATAAAATATCCGTTCAATTTAGTCACATTTAGAACCATTCTAGATAGATAAACTAAGAAAAATTACAAAGTAAGAGTGGACCAAAAAGCAAGTGTATCCTGTTTTAATAGTCCCTTGTCAAATGAATGTATGACACTGATAGAGATTTTTGAATAGCATCTCTAAGCCTTTGGACAACAAATCTAAAATGACTTACTCATTTAAAAGAATTTAGATTGGTACTAACTAATGAATGGTTTATATCTGGTTTAATCTTATTTCTTCCAGTGTGATATGTCACATAAGCAGTTGTAAACACCAAGTAAATTCAAAGAAAAGACTTTTACATCGTTTATTTCCATGTGATTATGTATTCATCACATCAAGTTCAACAGGACAATAGCCTTATTACACTATGGCTGGACATCATATACCAGGTAAACTCAGGGGAAAATATTCATAGTCAAATAGTGACCGAAAGATGTGACAATTAATATTTATGAAACAATTTAAGAGGTAATGTTGCGATCAATAAAGGGTCAAGACAAATATTAACGCTTGGAAACTGTTAGTTAAACAACTGTCGAAGGGTCGTAACGATTTAAAATTTCACCCAAAATTTTGTTATTTTGTTGTCCAAACAAAATTATACTAGTGAACCAGTAGTGGATTTCCTCAAGTTATTAAAGGAATGAAGCTGGTCAAAGGTAATCAAGGTTTTGAATATAACTACATATCTTTAATCTCTTTCGTAGAAAAGTAACTCAAAATAATGAACAGATCATTCCTTTTATATAAATACATTAATTGTTTTAGATGATGGAGTCATACTAGGTATATGAAAATCTATCTAGACTACAATGTATACTGTTAATGACTAGAAGTGAGCTGTAACAATATTTAAAATATAATTGTAGATGTTAGTGGATTTAAATGAATTCTCCGTTATCCATTGACAGTAACTCCTTGCGAAACTTTTCAAATTTATAGAAGAGTAAAATAGAGCTTAATTCTATGGGCAAACTCAAAACGATGAAAATTTTCGAATCTATGTCAGTCCTATATATATCATGAATTTAGTGGTGCTGAACAAATAAATCCCGTTACATCAATTTGCTTTACAATAAAAATTATATTCTCCTTTTAAATTGCATTTAAGTTATAATATGCTACGACGAAATTTATGTTAAGAACATTAAACATACTTTTCTGTCCCTAAGTAGAACTAGTGATAGGGCACATATACTTATAAATATGTAAGTAGAACAGAGAGGTGGGAGAACAAAAGTATGACCTATATGTTCTTTAAAGATAGATATTTATCATAAGATTTACTGATTTAGAGATTTTGGAAACATGTGTAATATTTTCGGTGATATTCATCCGCGTGACAGATAATTGAATTTATAAACATATTTCCTTATACTTGTGTTTAGTTCATGGTTGATATGAAGCTAAAATATTAAACTAACCTAGTACTGAAGAAGATGCAAGAAACGAAGCGACACCTAAGATCACAAGGTAATAATTAATCGAAAAAAATGGCTTCTTAACCATCCGACTTGTCATATTGGTATGCGTAATATCATAACCTAGGTTGTTTGATGCATATTTTACATAGTTTGAAGGCGATTCTCGTCAGGAGTTGCCAATGATTAACGAACCATGAAGATTAGATATATGGATCATTAGACAATTAATTGGTTGTCTCATACCCTTTATGATGCCTGAAAGTTTTTAGTTTGAACTTCTAAGAACTTTCTGAAAAGAGCAGAATAGTTGTTTGGTGCTCTCTGGTTGTCAGTAGCTTTCCGGTTGAATAATATCACAGATTTATGATAGGCTTCTTATTATACTAATTTCTAATTAACGATCGGAGTGTTAAACATCTATTAACTTCGAAACTTGTGAGTAGTTATTAGTATTTGTTATTCAACCACTCAGTTAACAGTGTAACTGATAAGTACTCTCCCGGAGATAGAAAATAAATAAATATAGTATTTAGTATCTCTGACTGGAAAGAAGGACTTCTGATCAAGATACCAAAGAAAGGCAATCTCACCAAGTGTGATAACTACAGGGGCATCACTCTTCTCTCAATACCAGGAAAAGTTTTCAACAGGGTATTGTTAAACAGAATGAAGGACTCCGAAGACGCCTAACTTCGAGATCAACAAGCTGGATTCCGTGAGGATCGATCGTGTACAGACCAAATCGCAAGTCTACGGATCATTGTTGAACAATCAGTTGAATGGAATTCATCACTCTACATCAACTTCATTGATTACGAGAAAGCATTTGATAGCGTGGACAGGACAACACTATGGAGATTTCTTCGACATCACGGCTTACCTGAGAAAATAGTCAATATCATACGGAATTCCTATGATGGATTAAACTGCATAGTCGTGCACGGAGGACAGTTGACAGACTCGTTTGAGGTAAAGACCGGTGTCAGGCAAGGTAGCTTACTCTTACCCTTTCTCTTTCTCCTGGTGATCGACTGAATCATGAAGACGTCAACATCTGGAGGGAAGCACGGGATACAATGGACAGCTAGGATGCAGCTGGACGATTTAGACTTCACAGATGATCTGGCTCTTATATCACACACGCAACAACAAATTCAGGAGAAGACGACCAGTGTAGCAGCAACCTCAGCAGCAGTAGGTCTCAATGTAAACAAAGGAAAAAGTAAGAGTCTCCGATGCAATACAGCATGCACCAATCGAATCACACTTGACGGAGAAGCTTTAGAAGATGTAAAACCCATTACATATCTGGGCAACATCATTGATGAACACGGTGGATCTGATGCAGATGTGAAGGCGCGGATCGGCAAAGCAAGAGCAGTATATTTACAACCGAAGAACATCTGGAACTCAAAAAAATTGTCAACCAACATCAACATCAGAATTTTCAATACAAACATCAAGACAGTTTTACTGTATGGGGCGGAAACCTGGGGAACTAAGAAAGCCATTGTCCAGGACATACAAGTGTTTATTGACAGTTGTTTACGCAAAATACTTCGGATCTGTTGGCCAGACATTATCAGCAACAACCTACTGTGAGAGAGAACAAACCAGATTCCATCCGGCGGAGGAAGAAATCAGGAAAAAGCGCTGGAAGTGGATAGGACACACATTGAGGAAATCACCCAATTGCGTCACAAGGTAAGCCCTCACACGGAATCCTGAAGGTCAGAGGAAAAGAGGAAGACCAAAGAAAACGTTACGCCGACAAATGGAGACAAAAATTAGGAGAATGAACAAAAGTTGGATAGAATTAGAAGGGAAGGCCCAGGATGAGTGGGTTGGAGAATGCTGGTCGGCGGCGTATGCTCCATTGGGAGTAATAGGCGTAAGTAAGTATGTAAGTATCTCTGAACATTATATTTATTTTACAACACTACTTGTGTATTTCGGAGTTCAACTCTTAACCAGTTAACAATCCAATATAAAATTTATATTCTTTGCGTCGGAAATATAATAAATCTACAAATCTGGATATGTTATTCAGAAATACCAAAGAACTCAAGGAAAATAAGATTGAATTCGTGTATTATAATATATACAGTAGTTAATAATTACGCTAAAGTCAGTAACTTTTTACTAGTTGAATGAATCGAAAAAGAAATTTCCCTACAAGTCAATAGTGGCGAAGATAAATATACTGGGAAGCAATTGGTAATCTTATCTAGGAGTTCCTACCCATGAACAACTTGGTATAAATTCAGTGTCGTTTAAAAATTTATCAAAAGACCTTAACGTGGTTTACAGATGTCTCTAAGGATTTAGATTTTAATTTTAAAAAGAGGTAATCACATGATTTTTTTTCACTTTTGACGACAGCAGCCCATTCGTTACGTCAATGAATTAGTTATATTTCTTCATTAACAATTTAATAACAGTGTTTTTCAACCCACCATATGTTCGCAATTACGTTTTACATAAGTGAAGACACCTGTTGTATTTTGCTTACACTGATAGTTTTTTACGTTTGTTACTAGCTTAGATAGTATGATATTTATAATAAAAGGCAATCATAGTTACCTGGTGATCCCTGATTCGGATTTTTAGGGAAGAAAAACGTAGTCTAAATTTGTTGTATGGTGTTAACGAAATCCATAAGTTCATAAAGATATTTCTCATATTTAAAAACACACTACTTACAACTGGTTTGCTTCAAGCTGATAAAAACTTTATTATTTGTTAAAACAATAAAGCACTCGATTACTGAAAACTAAGCGAATTGCAATTGTTTATACCCAATTATAGTAGACAGATTAAAGGTGACTGCCTATAATTGTGATGAGCAGTTACACACTTTTGTGGCAGTAAATTGGAATGATATCAAGTGATAGAATAATGTCATTAAGTAACTATGTAAGTCGATGGATTCTTGATCTATAAATTGAAGGCATATACATTTTCAATCGAGATCATAAGTTTTATATACAATATAGTAGGATGAGTCATGAATATCTACTTTATGTTACTTAAAAAGAAAAAGAAAATTCTCCTCTCTTAGTAGTTGTACAAAATATGATATCCTTGAAACAGTGTACTTATTCTTGAAGAATTATTCTGTAGATGTTTTGTTCCCCATAGGAGCCACGTCTGTTTTCTAAATTAACCTTGTCTTAGGATAACGGATTTCAAATATGGTGATCTAATAAGTTTCATATCCGGTCATGCCTAGTCTAAAAAACAACTGAACTGTTTATTTTTCAAGTGTTGATAACGGTGTTTCGAAAGGTTGGTTCCTATTATAGTTAAATGCAATCAAGTATATAATTAACAGCTACTCAGTGTCCGAGTACTATTTTCATAGTGTTTAATCCATTTATAGTTATGTAAAACATCATGGTATGTAACTTAAGGACTTTTATGATTTACATTTATTTAGGAATAAACTGGTGATTACGATGCTGTTATTGTATTGGTTTAAACTAAGTTAACATATGAATAGGCATCAAAAATCTTTTGATTCACTAATATTAATATACTGTGGCTAACAGTAAAGTAAATTCCTTTGACATTTCTTTTATAAAGTCCCTCATTATCTATTTGTTTAGGAAGTCTTACCGAGACAGAGAATTTTCGATTCTAAAAATTTTCAATATCAGATGTGTGTGCATGCAAAAATGTTCAGCTCATCTGTCACTTAATAATAAATGCTTATTATTTTATCAGAGTTAAATAAAACATTTTCAGATTAATGACTAAAGGAAATAAAATAACTTGAGTGTTTAGGGTGGACGTGTTTAGTAAACTCCAGACAAATTTATATTTGATTCATAGTCATGGTCTTAATCGGAAGTGTACCTAAACATATAATATAGTCGTATTAGTAGAATACTCATTTGTCTCCACATGAAATATCTTTAGATTTCTTAATATTTCATGATAAAATTTAGATTTTTTTTAGCGTCTTGTTGCTGCGCTAATGTGAAATAAAAAAGGGTTTTGAAAGCTAGCCAACTCAGAATTACGTATTATCTAAGTATATTTAAATTTCAGCCACACTGCCCTGTCAAATATATATTTGACAATAATCTGTACAGTCAAACAATTTGTACATCTGACTCCGTCGCAATGAAGGTCTCGATTTAATTTTTTTCATTTATTCCCAGATTTGTGACTTTGGACAACACAATATCAAGAAGTCAGATGTGAAATGTTTTAAAAGATTATATTTCATCCAAAAGTATTTCCTAACCGTACCGTAAGAGTAAGTCGAACATATTTAAATTGATCAGACGAATCATTCAATGTGTTTATTGTTGATTGCATTAATATACAGATTAAGTGAACAAAGTTTAATATAAATTAATGAATGGAGACGAGTATACATATACATAGTAAATGTTCATGAATGAAAGGTCATAATTAACCGTTTGCGAATACATGTAATATAATCAGTAAGATCTCCGTGAACTACGCAATGATCGTATAAGTATTCTTATTTGAATCAGTTCACATAAGAGCTTCTACCAATCTATCTTGTCAATTCATGATTGGACTATAAAATTTACTTGTGTCTATTGAATCCCATATATGTGAGACTGTTATGCAGTTTAGATATAGTTAAATTACGAGATGCCTGACAGAAAATATTAATGAAAAGTGTTGCCGTGATTACCATCTTTCATCTCCTCATTTATTTGCTTCGAAATTAACAGTTAACAGTAATGAGATATTTAGGGAAGAAATTACGCAACGTGTGTAAGGTAAAATTTCTCTATTTAAACCATAGACGAATTGGACAATGACAGAGTTCATTTTTATTGACTTTTTATCATGGTTTAATGCTAATAAATATGTTTTATAGGTGCTGATAAAAACCACTGCCAATCGGGTTACAGTAAGGTAGTTAGCAATATTTTCAAGTTTAAAGTTATCTATAAAAAGTAAACAATAATGGGATTGTAAGCAAAGATGGATAGTGGCTAGCAGTGGAATCCAGGACGCGCATTTCGTCCTATTTGGAACACGTCAGCTGGATGTACCTGCATCTCAGAGTTGATGTTCACTCTGGGACTGGAAACCAAATTGGACGAAACGCGCGTCCTAGATTCCACTGCTAGCCACTATCCATCTTTGCTTATAATGCTTGTGAATTAAGGCTATATCGAGGCGATACGCACAGTATGAAGATATGGCTAATAAGAGACTGACCAGTTACAATCCTAAACATCAATGAGAAGATACAAACAAACAATACTAAGTGAATAATGGGATTGGCGTGAACAGGGCAATTATAATATTTAAAGACTATAAAATAAATTATTATCTAGAATAGGTTACTACAAAATTCAGAGGTAATAACAAAAGTAATATCTCGATTTAACGCTTTAAATTCCGTAACAGTTAGGAGATCACAGCAACAATTGTTCAACGTTCCAAGAGATTTCTGTTTAACGTGTATTCAAATTGTAATTATCTATTTGAAAATATATTCTTAGAAGTCTTTGTAACAGTCAATATGTCCTACTTATTTCAAATAACGAGAATATTTTACTAGTTCAGCTGATATAAATACTTTGTTCAACCAACATTTATAAGAGGGATTAACTTCGATGTACTCGAACAGATAGTCAGGAAAATAAGCCAACAACTCTGATATTTCGTTATGGATTTTGCAGTGTTTAGCATCTCAATATCTTATATCTTTTGTAAGTATAAACAGATGGCATTTGCAATTATTCAATTCAAATAATTTGAAAACAGGTAGGTTTATTACAATAATTGCACAGGTGGAAAATAGATGGCTCGAACTTTTGAGTAAACCGTCTTAAATGGCATTATGATTTTATCAATTAATAGTCACATACATGCTCTGATTATAAAAAGCGTATTTAATAATGAACAAATTAGCTCAATGCAATCCAGCAATTTTTATGATTTATCAATCAAAGTTTTTTTCTGACACCATAAATCTGTTCAGTTTCATTCATGCCTTTAAACTTCATTTTATAAAAAGGATTATTGCAGGAAATATGCTAAAAACATCACTGTACATTAGCTACCAGCTATTTGTTCAATCAATCCTTTTATTGAGCAACATGTCTGAATATATGCTAATTAATGTGTACAAACAAAGAGACAGACTGAAACATAGTGCTCGGTATCCTATTTATCCCAATCGG
Source organism: Schistosoma mansoni (assembly GCF_000237925.1). Taxonomy (NCBI): domain Eukaryota; kingdom Metazoa; phylum Platyhelminthes; class Trematoda; order Strigeidida; family Schistosomatidae; genus Schistosoma; species Schistosoma mansoni. The sequence goes on along the minus strand of NC_031502.1, from coordinate 23,526,668 downwards.
CCACATTTGCAACTGTACACACATATACAAACAAAGAAACGAAGAAAAATATATTATCATTGGTAGTTTTTTTAATCTAAATTGACGGTAAACTGTGTAGAAAGACTTATGCATGTTTCCTAGATATTGGTCAGATGGTTGCCTTAATCTTATTTTCCCAGATGTTTCTGTAAATTATAAACACTATCCATTTTCTAGTGATTACTGGTGTTTTCTTGTTTGTTCTTGCCCCTCGACTATGTGGAAAATGGAGACAATTATTGTCTTTTTTTTCGTAGTAATGAAAGAATTACATATATTTGTAAAATTGAATTAAATTGGTGGAATCAACAGTAATCTGTAACTACTGGGAGATATTTATACAGTGAGAAAGAGGCTGATCATCAATTTTGATATGAAATATCATCAACATTAGAAATAAGAGTTATTAAAATAAATAACAATGACGTACATAGACTTCATGTTGTACGTAAAAATCGGTTCTCCATTATCATTATTCGGTGTCCACTCGAGAGTGTATTGATTACCTTGCATATAGTGATATCGTAGATCCAATGGTGCATCAGGAACATCAGCTGAAAAATTTGTTGAAAATTATACTAGTAATGTATGTCATCTATAAACAAAATCTCGATTCGAGAGAAACTTCACTTGAGGTTCGCACTTTCTTCTAAGTAATATAAATCATTTGACAGAAACAGTTTTATCTACGACTTATCTAATATTATAAGAATAAGCATGATATTATGAAACTAACCAAGAGATGCTTTTTTTAGTTTTCTTAAGTTGGAAAATTTAACTATTGTTCCTAACATCATCACTAAGTTGTAGTAAAGCATCGACAATCCACTGAGTAATAAAATTTTTAAATCTCTAGTCCTCATAGTTTTTCATTGCAAATAACATGCAGAATGATTTTTGTCAGAAGTTCAAGCATATAAAACCCGATTTATCAGTATCCTTTTTTTTTCAATGATGGTATTAAAGACTGATCGATCAACCAGCTTTTCTATAAGTGCATCCTGATCAGATTCTCTAAGTATCGTCACTCTGTTACAATTCCTGATTAAAATTGATTAGTAGCTAGCAGTGGAACTCAGTACACGTGTTTCGTTTCTATTAGAGGCTCGTCAGATGAGTGTGGTACCTGAATCTTAGCGTTGATGATCACACCAAAACTAGAACGCGGTACTTTTAGCTCCAAATCCAAACGCGTTATTCATTTAGCTACTGAGACCAGATAGCCATTGATATATCTTTTATTAGCATGGGGGATTTCAGTTACAAAGTCAATGTTATTTGTTCTGAAATGTTGTAGTCGACTTACCAGGTGTATTTTATTTTTCAGTAATCTTGTTTGTTAGAAATATCGTAGATAACTACATAGTCTTATTTGCCACTGAAGAAACTGAAATTATCATTTTTACTAAATCAAGTTCTAAAAAAAACTAGAATGGTTGTCTAACTTAGATTTGTGTATAATTTCAATGACATTCAACAATCTCCACATACCCCTAAACTGATAGCTATCATGGGGTAGCTAGTGTTCTAATGAGTAGTCATTACTAGTAGAGTTAAACAATACTTTGAGTTGATCGAACTTAAACATGTAAAACAGTACATATTACCTCTGTGGTCTAAAGTTAAGCACTCTCGGCGAAACCTGAAGGTCCTTAGTGATGTCCACGATAGGGTTGTGGATGAGCACTTACTAGGAATTCTGTACTAGGACTAAGCAACTGTTCAGTGATCCCTGGTCTTTAATGTTTATCTAGTTAAGGTCGGTTTATGATCTCACTGGTATGGAACAGATGCACGAATAAACAAACGAACTTCTTTTACCCTATCGGCTAAAATAGTTATGATACAGTGGGGTCATAAATTCGCCTTCTAGTAGCAGGGGACGTTTTCACTGTAAGAATGTAATTATCAAGGATTTTCTGATGGAATACTTCCTTTACATTGCAATTTAGAGCACTGAAAAGCGGAAATCTAATTTAAAATCTATTCAGTAATCTCATAATATGTTTTTGTTATAAAATTTCAATGAACAATACTTTTTCATCTCAGAAGAATTCAACGGAAAAACGCTGATAAGAAGGACATGGCTATGTTTTATTACAAGATAAATTAGTACTTACGGTATGTTTTACATGCGCATATATCTTTTGATCCAATCTTTGGGAATCGATCAAATGTACTGTTTTCATATATCAAATTTAGTCCAAATTCGTATAACCGGTTAGGTTTGAGTGAAGTGATCGTATGATTACGATATTTAACCCCCGAATGTCCCCATCCATAATCAGACATAGTTGTGAATTTCGGTTGGTGGAACTGACGTCAAAATAAACCGGTTTAATATGCGATAGGAATATGGGAACAAGATATAAAACAAGTATCACTACGTGGTGAACGGAAAATAATATATTTAAAAATATGGATAAAAACGATATCACAACTTTTTATTACAATATTTGGCAACGTTCAAATTTTGTAAAACAAATAATAACTGCAACATCTAAAATCTTTATAACACATGTGATTTTCTGTTATGAATAACTTAGAAGCTAAGGAATGAAAATAATCGAAAAATCAAAGTACTATCAAAACTGTCTACAAAGTAATGATTAGCTGTTTAATCAACTACTAATATGGAAACTTTAAAAAGTTGGTTGACGTAAGACAATGACATCATAAACGACTTTCCCTTGTTGTTTCAAACCTTAATCACTGTTGAGACGAAAATGAAAATGATGGATCCTAACCACTAACTGATTAAATCATCGGGGGGTACAAAAGTGTACGATATTTCCAAAACTTTGTGTGGCCTTGAGAGACATTGAAGTCATACGTTGTCTTTCTTTTTCTCCAGCTGTTCATATGATAATTATTTATAATAAATTGATCTAGAACATAACCGAATTTTATATAAAAGATTGAGAAACATACAAAATATTCAAAATGAAATTTTCACAGAAACTAGAATGAACTGAATACTGGATTTGATTAATCTTCATACATTTACTTTTAAATGATCTAGTCTGCACTATATTTATAAGGTTTTCCTGTTAGAATAACTTTCATTCGAAGATTGATCATAATCTAATCCTCATTGAAACACAATGAGACGTGATTGTATATAGTTATCAAAGATCAACATATAAGCAATGAATCGTTGCTTTTATAAACTTTAATTTAGCATGAAGAAGTAAATCGTTATTCTATTGAAATGGGGCACACATCGGTCAATAAAGAACAACTGGACGCAGATCACATTCATAAAGAATATGTACATGGGGCAAGGAGATTTACATAAACAAAGATAAAATTATGAGTGATTGGAAAAACTTTCTAATTCGCTCAAAGCCTACTTGATACTTGAAAAAAACAGTCTATTAGATAACAAACTGAAAAGTTCAGGTCACGGTTCATAATCACCAAGTTTTTGAACTATTTAGCATAATTACAATTCCCTCTTATTAATATCATTCAAATAAAGTGATATCAAGAAATTGTGAAAATAGTTTTAAGTTATTGGATTAGCCGATTATCTTGCTAAGATAAAGAAATAAACACTCTTCTGTCCTTGATCATATACCAGAAACCATTATGAATTAGTGGAAAAGTTTAAAAAGACAAGTTTCGATCTGAAAAAGATAATATATTTGAGCTTTAAATTCCGGACAATCTGGTCACCTATTCGTAAAGGCATTTTGTATGGAAACTAAAGAAGGTCAATTCAGTAAAAGCTCAAATAAACATTAATTAATAACTGTAAATACAGGAGAGAGAAAAATTAATATAATGTAGAAAGAATAGGAAATTGTCACAACACTGTAGGCTGTAGAATGTATTCAAGATCAGTAAGAAAATATTCATGATTAAGATAGTTGATTCTGTTCACACAAATAGGGTTTGAAGTTGTGAATAGCCATGCTTTCAATAAACCTAAGAAGTTATCTCTGACAAATTCTATACAATGTTTTATAAGCTATGCTTATGTTAATTCTATGGCTCGTTTCAATTATTTTTCGTTATTGTGGTTTCTACCTCCTATATTTATTGGGGAATTCGACACCAACGATTGACACACCACTAAAAGTGACCATCGAGAGAACACGCAATGCTGTTAAACTGATTGTTACTAATGAAACTAAACCCATGATCCCATATAGTTCTAAACAAATCGCGAACGATTACATCACGTCCCACTTCATTAACCGATTCACGTGTTTGAGTGAACACATACATAGGGAGGAGTAATCGACCAATGCAACCTAGAGTTATTATCTTTTTCAGATCAAAACTTGTCTTTTCATAGAACTATCAAAGTCCTTTTAAAACGGTCTAACTACATTGAAATTTAAGTCATTTTACAGAAAAAATGATCTGGTGTTTATTCATTAAATCAGTAGTTCAGCTTAAAAATATAAATATAATATTATCTATGACCTAATCTTTTGTTGTACTCAATTTATGTTGGATTAATGATACAGTAGGTTGGATTTACAAATAAACTAGTTGAATTCAGAACCATAAACTAGCAACCTTAAATAAAACCATCAGGTTAATATGAAAATGTTGATTGTAAGAAACAAGAAATGGACGTCAATACCTTCTCGAGGCATAAACTAGAAATGTAGACAAACTCCCTTCACATACATTCAAAATTTTGTTTTTGGTTTTCTTCAAAATCTTTGTCTGTCTACCCATTCAGATATTTTAAATGTATACTTTTAATCGTATTTGGTCATCGTAGATGTTTCGCCCTTTCAACTGGTTTACTGAATTTACTAGCTTGTTAAGTGTACGCATACACATGTAATTATCGTTGTGTTTGGATGACAGAGTTTTAACGGGATCACATGAAAGTAAATACATAAACCATGTTTTAGTAACATGAAATATTAAAGTGTGAAGTCACGGGAAGTCTGAATGCCTAGTAGAATTCAAGGTAAAAATGGTTTCCACATGTCTAGATTTAGACAAATAATGACATTTGTCATATGTTTAACTTTTAATGATAGTATTCATGTTAAAATTCAATCAAAGAATGTTATAAGTATATATATATATAATATACATATAGATTATAAGCGTCTTGAAAAAGTAAAAAATATATGGACACATGTACTGTAATTTGACTCGAAGTATTCGACTAAAGTGTGTTGTCAAAACAACATGAAAAACGTATTCCTGAAGATAGAATATCACTGAAATGAGGTGGAAACAGTAAGTTCTATGAGAAGTTACTGTACTATCTAGTTCTGATACCTATAAACCCTGTTTCTGGTAAAAATGTTTACTATATTCGAGGAAAGCATTGTCTTATCATTTATGCTACTATATAGAAAATATTTCAAAGTCAGCTGTCATTAGCATTGAAAATAGGTTTCATTGTGGGAAATTAAATCATTGAAAATGAGGAAGTAATAGACGGTCATACATATCTTGTTGTTTGAATGAATGAAATTTCTTAAGTGCTGCTAAAACACTTACAATCAATGTTATGTGCTCTTCAATTTTATGTCTTGTTAAATAAAACATTTTTTAACGAAACCACAATTTTTATAGCAGACCATTTACTTGTTTTATTTCAAGGGATTCATGAAGACCCGAATGGAACTTTATATTTTGGAATACAAGAACTAATATTAATAGTCTGAATAAAATTAGTTTGATGTGCAGTAGTCTATTTACATGGTTTGTTACATCCACTGTAATTTCAAAAGATTCCCCTTTGAAAATTTGAACAGACATAGTTTCTTTGGTCAGGAATTTCACGCTAAAATATTGCAGTGCTACTATGGTCTATCTGGAATGGCAGTACAAAATCCGATCCACTGGCTTCTGTGGTTCTTTGTTTCTCATTTCAAACATTTGAAATACTAAAACTGACGATTGTTAGTGGATCAAGTCAGACATAGATATCTTCGAAATAGGACTCATGCTTGGATAGGTGATAAAGTTTGTCCTTTGACCTAATGCCAAATTACTTTTTATTGTTATATGATAACTGTAAAAAATTGACTATGTTTTTTAAATTTGAGCTCAGATCTTTTCTTGAATAGCGAGTTGGTTTACTGTAGTATATTTATTTATAACCAATTGCATGTGCTGATCTTACGATGACCTTTGACTCACCACGAGACAATAAAAAGTACTATTTGAAAGGTTATTAAGTGACCAGTATTTAGAAAAAAACGAATAATTGTGGGCACAAAATGAGAAATAGGAACCAACATTTATTTTAGATTGAACACGTCTTTCATACTCTGTTTGTTTTTAGGTTCCTGCAATACAATAGAATTTGCTTAATCTACAGTTTTGACTCCCTCATCCTTCATTATTAGTATGATATCGTTTAACCAGACGAATCTCCCCTCTTATTTGTTCGTCGCTAGACTAATGCTATATATTCGAGGTAATCTGAAAACTGGCCTCTTAAAAATGTGATACCTTGGTATTACTACGACTATTAAATGCAAAAGTTTGTCATAATTAAATTTTTACGTCGATTTAATTGAGGATTCTGCAGTGTCTTTAAACAAGGCAATCGTACTTTATGTTTTTATTATAATGTGGAAACTACATCAAAGCAATAGAGTGAATTTAGGTATTGATTCCATCAAATTGATGAATTTATTGATTGTTCGGTGAAACAACAGTTGACCAGTGAAGCTGCAGAACACGATTCCAAACGGAAAAGCTCATTTGTAAGGACTTGTTTGCTAATTATACATATTTGATGTATTCGTTTTGTGAGGGAAAGTATCGAAAATCATCTAAGTACTAAAAAATGAATATGTTTCCAAAAATAATGAAGGTGCATTTGAATGTATTCGTTTCACATGAAACAGTTTCTTTTGAAAAAAGTCCATAGAGCTTAGATTTATAAGAACATAATGATAAACTGTTTGCAGAAATGAACTGCTCAAATTAGTGTTAATATCTCTCCATTTTTCGTCTATTTGCTCTCCTTATCTACTGTATACTATTTGTGTAAAAACTAGGTAACACATTGCTGAAATTAGAAATGCGAATTAATGGTTGATAACACACTTGTTTAGATGTAACGTATTGACCATGAAGTTAGAAAGCCCCAAATTTGGCCTGAGGTGGGGGACATGGTATATTCTGACGACGACTCCTAGATTATGGTGGAAGATCTCCCAGTGCTCCTCTGTTTTAAGTAGCTGTTTAGCTAAACCTAGTCAGTGGTGTAAAATAACAATATACTTCTCTATTTGATACAAATTCATGATCCATATTTGCTTTCTAGAACCGTTCCTGTTAATACAATATTCACTGCTTACAGTTATATTAAACGCTGTTAATTGAGCTCTTTACCAATTTTATGAAAGTGATGCTTTGTTTGAGCTTAAGGATATTACGAATAAATGATTATTATGCCAAAATTACCAAATTATTTGACCTGATAAATTCTTAAGTACTTAAAAACACAAAATAATGAATGTGAGTAGTTCTCAAGAATTGACAGACGGAGCTTTCAAAATTGAAGTGCATATGAACAGAATTGATTAGAATTTTTAAGTCGAAAGACTAATAGGATAAGTTAGCGTCAGGTTATCTTTTAAAATCCCGTAGAAAACCAACTCGCTAAAAAAACGCTAACCAGAAAAACAGTTTTCTTCAACTAACAAATATAAGTAATGAAATTGCCTTGAATTATGTGTATCTGGTATGAGTTATCGGTATATAGCCTAATTCAAGAGATATTTGTCCTGTACTTTGAATTCGAACGTGCTTTCTTTTCCCTTACAATGATCTATTTTCAATCCTTGGGTTTCGAACTCATTTCTATGTTCATGAAGGTTTATAGGTACTTGTTGTGGTGAGACTATAACTTATGGACGAACCAATCGGATTTATGATAGGAAGTTTTAAATTGTGGCGCGAAATTCGTTGATGCACGTGGCTAAATAGTAATTTGGCATTATAGATGATGCCAGTTCATGATGAAAACCCTTACTTTATTTTCGAATTTTAAATCCCAGTCCTATTTCCTGATACAAATTTAAAACCTTCTTTTGACCCTAGTAAATAGATGAGTTGTCTCAAGGTCACTTTAGAGTTGCTCCAAGGTCTTCCACCTTTATTTTTGTGAGTAATGATCATTTATATGTTGAGTACCTCAAAAGTAGTTACAATGACGATTTCTTTAACGATCCTGCCATAGAATTTCAGGAAGTTTGAAATGCTTGCAGTAATATTTTGAATTTACTACTGTGTTTAAATATAAAATAAACAATTGCCTTTTGCTGTGTTTAGCTTGGCGAGATGTTACGTAACAGCACTACATTCAATATAGTGTTAGTATTCATAAAATTATTGTGTCTAAAGATGAAATGTTTTCCATGAGTTTTTGAATGCAGGTTAATCAATCAAATATTATACATGAACTAACATACAATTTATCTTTATGATTAGGAATGGTTATTGATTAGGACCCAGTCACGTAAAACATGTCTTCAAAGTATTAATATTGTAAAAATAATGTTATCAAAATAACTTTGTCAATTAAAGTCACTGTAGACTTATTGCTGAAATAAAGATAATCTTTTGATTGTTTGTTTGTGTATTAAGAGGTGAAACATAACGTGAGACGTTAACTGTCCAACTTTTTATATCAATAGAGGACTTACTGTCAATATTAGGGCAATGTCTACCTTAAAATACATTTTACCTTCAGCCTACTAAAAGTACTGTTCGTAATTTTGAACTCTTTTTCATTTAAAAATATAGACACGAATTTTTAGTGACGGCTAGTTAGTAGGATGTTTCCTGTGTTATTTCAGTTTGTTCCGACATTTTATTTCAACTGATAATTGATTCCATTATTTTGCCTTTTGGATATAAAAATAGAGCTGGAAAAGATTTTATGGGAGGAATCCGAATTTCAGACTAATATAGTAAGGTCAAAGTCTAAAGTAATAAATCTTGACCACATATTGCCATTGAGCGGCCTATGCTCCTCCACGAGGGGTAACAGGCGTAAGTTTGGTTGAATTCCAAATAGAAGTAAGTTGAATAGCATCATGAGAAATGACACTGGCAATTCAAACAAGCTAGAAAGAAGAAATTCTAAGTACTAATATTCAGTTCTTTATAACAGAATTTATTACCTCTGATTTGTCTAGAAGTCATATTTATCAAAGGCCGATATCATATGGTTAACAATGTAAATGATTAATAACTGTTTCTAGAATAATTACTTCCAAAACTAACAGCATTAGAGACGATTTTCAGGTTGACAGTAGCTGATAAGTAACAGTCAGGTGAATTAAATAAAACTATTTAGCTATCTAAGAAAGGCTTTCCGTATAGAACAATGTTTTGTTTGTAATCAAATAAAATCAAGAGCTCAAATGGTTTCTTTATTCGGATTAGGGAGTTCTAATTAATTTAATAATGATGTCTGTCATTTTAGAAGGGATAGTTGAGGTTTAATCTCTGCATTTCTGGATAACTCTTCCGTGTCTTTTGAATTTCTATGTTTTTGAAATATTTATACTTCATGAAAGATTTGTTCGTCCATTTAGAAAGATTGTCTTACTTGTCCAGTAATCTAACATATTCGGTATGTATAAATTGAATGGAAGTACGATTTACTAAACTTAAAGTTAGCAATTCTAATAATACTGTGGTAATTCGACAGCTTAATTAACTAATTTTTAAGACACCTGTTCACAAGTGAATACAATATGTATTTCCTATAGAATGATCTATTATTCTATATATTAAAATAAGCTTATATGATTACAATAATTGACGAGATTTTCGCCAGAAATTTGCAGATTAACATTTGGGGGGGGGGGCTATAAAGGTTCTATAAAATTGTGAACAATATTTATTCTATACTAGATCTTCTTCAGTGACTGTAAAGTAGAAATAACCTTATATTATGAGTTTAATGAGACTATCATTAAAGTTTCTTAATTAATGGAGTAATTATAATGAACAAGTTTGTTACACTTCGCTTATAAACTCTAGATGAGTGTTGGCATCACATAAATCTTTAGTGAATTATTATTAGAGTATCAAGGAAATATTATATAACCATGATGACTGAAAAGTGAACATAAAAAAGCCTAGTCAAGAAAATAAAGTATATCACAACCAACGTATGAAGAGAATCGTATTAGAAGGTCAACTTTTTGAATCTCATGTTTACGTTATCATATTGAGGTAATGAATTTCGTCCCACTGTGTAAAGTCGCACGAGAGCTAAAGGCCTTCAACTCAATTAGACGTGGAGTTATGAGTACTGACTATTGAAGATGCCTAACTATTATTAAATAGTTATCATGTAGTTCCTGGCTTTCAATGTTTCTCATGTTGATGTCAGTCTCCGGTGAAAAATAGCTTGAAATACAAGAAAATAATAGTATAAGACTACACAATAATGGTAACGTGTTTATTCTACATCCACTTTGGTTTTTATAAAGAAGCTATTCATGATAAAATTCCAATGTTGTAAAACATAGAAATTTTAAAAACTTAGTTATCACAAATGTACATTTTTTCTAAATAAACTTTGTGTTAAATCAACTTAAGCGCGTAAAAAGAAAGAAGAATGACAGGATTTGGTTATAACTGATGAGTTTATGGGAGCAAATTTGTTTGAATATAAGTAAAACGTGTTACTCAGTTAAAAATATTTTTATCAAGGCTATTAAGCGATTAATCTAATAATTTGTTATCAGAAGTGTTTTTTTGTGGAGATTTAGTATTTTCATAGTTGAAAGCGTGAGTCAATTGAAGCTCGTGGATGCGCACTGCTGAGGATTCCCAAAATAGGACGAAACGGTCGTCCAGTGCTTCCAGGTTTTCCCTGGTGGTCTAACTTCAATTGACTCACGCATTCAACTATGAAAATACCAATAATTTGTGTCTAGTCAAATACAATTTCTCAACTATGCATTCAGCTATTGTGTTTAGTAATGAAATAAAAACATATTTTGATTACTTAGTTGTCTGCTAGCCAAGTGTAAAGGAAGCCAAATTATCAAACATACCAAGCAACAAGATCCGTTTACACTAAGTCAAGCGGGTTTAACCAAATATGCTGATTATAATTTTACTTTCCAATCCAAAACGTTACACTACCCTCCAGGTGTTACTACAAATCAACAATCAATATCAGAATGTTTAAATAGTGACTTTTTCTGAGCAAGTGACGTAAAATACTTCGATTTATCAAGATTCTACTTTCAATTTCATTGAGACTATTTGTCAAACTAATTCTCATTAGTAGATGATAACATGAAACTTTTTATTACTTTCCTATACTCAGTGTACAGTAGAAATAATAGCATCATTAATAATCAGCTCGTTGGAGAAATTATTCAGTAATAGTCTTTCAATATTCTTTGCACTACACCTACCTTCTTTTATCATTTATTACCATTACTAGTAAATCATTGAGATAATTTTGTTACATGACCTTTAGATGTTTATTCTTTTCTACCGACTTTACATCACATTCCTTCTGCTGTACATTACATATGTACGTATCTTGATAAGTAGAAAAATGACATAAATGAAAGAAGTGATAATAATGTTGTTTAATTGATGTGGTTTACAATTTTGGATTAGTTTTTAGACAAATCAACATAAATTACATTCTGGACAACGTAAGGCAACAGAACTAGTTAATGCTGCAATATAAAGTAACATATTTTAAATTAAATGAAATACCAGATTTTTAAATAGCTAACTAATCAACATAAGTTTTGTTGATGAATATTGATATATTAAATTCTGGTCATTGTTCTAATGTACCAGCTATAAGTAACTTTACTTTAAGACAATTGACTTTTATTCTTGTGTATTTTTTGTCTTTTCCTAAAATCTCCCAGTCGGATGATAATCACATCTGTACGGTTCCCAGAAACTATTTCAAACCTATTATAATCTCATAAACTAGTTGACTAACTGACAGCTTAGTAATCAATGCCAGAAAATTTGGTTATGTTCACTCATGAAAAGTATTGAAACGTTAGCTTCTCATTACCTGATTCTAGGATAAGTCAATTGATACTATGCTGCTATTAAGTCTACGTTAATTAACATTAATGTTAATTTGACGAGTAAATAACTTCACATTCAACACTACCTTCGTTATTTCTAAATGTCAGTTAAATCGACCAACCGTGTCTTCATCCAAGAATGAAAATCAGACAATCAACATCTTCAAACAAATAATATGGAAAAAATATACAGTAAATGTTTTGGTATTCGCTATAAAGATAATCTGAAAACAATTCTTAACGCTAAGAATTTATGGAAGGAAAACCCTGCAGCAGCATATATAGCAGACACTCAATGTAAAATATACTCATAATAAATGCATACCCTTTAGTATATACATGTTTCATTCCATTTGGAAAAGCGCATTTAAGAAAGAGTCTATGTTAAACTTTGGTGCAATATGAAAGAAACGATGTTTCATACGTCTTTTTGATGCTAGAAAGTAGTGATATTATTGGTATTCAAGTGATTGGTTTATAAAGCTCAAAATGCTATCTTTTTGAGTAACCATGAGGATCTTCTCACCAATGTACGAATAAAGGCATTTATTTTTGGACATCTGGCTGTAAAACAACTATACTCGATGAAGTGGAGTGGAATGTAAAATAATCAGAAGGGGGTTTTGTGGAGATTTTAGTAATTTTATATAGTTGAGATCATGAGTCAATTGAAGCTAGATCACCATCGAAAACCTGGAAGCACTGGACGGCCGTTTCGTCCTATTGTGGGACTCCTCAGCAGTGCGCATCCACGATTCCGCCTCTTGAGATTCACTGAAACGTTATCGCATTTTTAAATTCACTACTCCTATTCCAATTTATGGAAGGTGATAAAACTATTCTTATTCTGGGTAAATAATTGTACCAGGCTTATTTTTAGTAGTTTTAACACTTGAATTTTATAAATGTCAATGAAGCATCCATAACCTACAGATCACCAGTTATTAAGTGGCATAGTCCATTACTTTTTATTGTTGACAAAATCCAGTTTTAAATTACTTCCAATAAGAGAAATATGATATTGTACATATTATAACAAGTATCAAGGGTTGTTACTCTTACAAATAAACTGTTTTCCTGTAGACAGAGTGAGTCTTATGAAAACGCAGTTGTGTAAATGCAATTTAGAATGCAGAGCTTACAAACGTTCGTTAAAATTTATGATTAAAACAAATTACGCCAACATCAAAACTTAAATCTGTGGACTTTCAACCATCTTTTTTTTATATATAACTTCCACTCCATAACAAACCACCATGAATACAGATTTATAGTTAATTAGTAAAGGAGTATAAAGAAGTGCATAAAATAACATCGATAATATGTCCTCCTGGTACATACTGCCGATGTGTAACATGTGCATGCATCAAATTTCTGTAAAATTGTGCTAGTTTTACGAAAATTGTCGCCAAAATTATAGGTTAACTTGTTTTTGGTTTCACTTGGCAAACTGCATCTCAGATCTCTTTATTTAAAGGAGGGCAAGAAATAAAACTACAATTCATAACCTTAGGAAGTAACTTTAATTTTGTGATAATTCCATACTACATGAATAATTGACAGCAAAAAAAGGACCAACGAAGAGGTTCTGCATTATTGTATTTGTTTTCTTCTGTCTGGTAGGATGTTATCTTCAAATGAACAAGATGGAATTATGTGAATAATCAACGCAGAAAAATGTCGTAGTAACTACTTTCTAACTAGTTATTTTTTTTTGCATGATCATGTGAGAACACATACGATGCACAAATAATTATAAATACTAAATCTGAGATGTCTGACCGAACACAAAAAACCTCCAGGCTATTCGAACAAAAGTTGACTATCTCAGTAATTGAAAAGAGGTACAAATATGTGTAAACGGTGAAACATGACAGAAAATCGATTTCAGTGGAAATTAACAGAATATGAGGTGGGGAATGAGGATACAGTCGACCACTGTTATATTTGATGCTACTAGAAACAGACAGGACTGATGTATAAATATGATGACCATCTTTGAAACAAATGCTAGAATCAGTACATATTACCGAAATACATCAAGCATTAACAGTAAAAACACCTTACATAACAAGACCAGATCGACTAAACATTTTTAAATAAGGTCTTGCAATACTGTCAGGTTTTACCTAAACTGGAAAATTTAATCTACTTCACTTTCATATGAAAATGCTCCAGTCATTTTTATTTAACTACCTTGGTACTTCCGAGTTCACTGTTATTGCACATTTTATCAAGATTCATATATATTTGTAGAAAGCTTCCCGTCTTATCATATACAAAAAGTAAAGTATTAGTTTTATGCCAGATGACATAATTTAGTATAGTAACTAGTTAACGAAAAGGTTTAAAAGCCATGTTAACAGCGAAACAAAAGAGCCGAGCTTGTAGATTTCTCCAGGTATCATTCAAATTAAATCAAAATTGAAGTTAATTGAATGACTTGTATTAAGTCAGTTATATGCAATAGGTTCCTTAAAAAAAACATTAAATTAATTTTATTTCAGTAATAACTTGATTGTGAAAGTATTGGTCTCCGGTAGACAATAATAGCTAATATAAAAGCGACACTGGTACAATCTATCACGTTAGGGTTTTTTAATGTTTATAATTTCTGTTCATTATTTGCTGGAAAATAGCTAAACGTAATTTCAATATCTTATCTACCTTTGGTTTCAAAATCACAATTTATAATAAAGACCCCAAAGTACTTATAGAAACAAGTTAACCAGGTTTTCTGAAAAATACTGAAATTTCTGCAGTTGATGATAATATTTCGAGTGGATGTTGGTCGGATACTGACAACCCTTTTGAAAAAAGATCGAAATTCAACAAGGTCAAATTACTAAATAGATGAATTTCGCTAGTAGATTGACTATTTTGAACCGTCTTCCTCTTCTTTACTTTTTACATTCTGAAACTTCAATACCTCAGATCAAGTATATTTAATTATCAATTGAAATGAAAATTTGGCCAAATATTTGTTTCTGATATGATCAATTGTTGTTAACTTACCTCACGAAATTTAACCATAGCCCTAGCGATTTTAGTATCTGGGGGAATCCAAGTAAAGTGTATCTCACGACGATAACATTTTAGAATAAATTGACCTGGAAGTGAATGACAGTAAAGCGGTTTCACAATAAGCAGCGGAGGTTTAGGGACTTCATCTTCAGGAAACTGAAAATTGTCTACATCTGTCCTGTTTAAATTCGTTAAGACTGCTGTTACATTTGAAGTTGCTAATGTTGTTGTCAATAGTGTATTGTCCATTTTGTGTTTAAATTTTGTGATGAAGTTAGAGGAATTCGCCGTATATTGTAAATCCTCAAAACTACTTTCCTTTGCCTGTAGAGTAATTAGAACTTCAGTTTGAATGGTATCCGAATGAGAATTAATATCAACAGAATTATTTCTTCGGATGATTTTGTAAATAAACGTTTAGCACAGTGGCTGTGGATACTAAATTGATATGAATTCTTCAACTGTACAGTTAACTAGAATTAAGTTTCAATGGTATGATAAACAAGTTGAAATCGATCCTGAAGATGAAAATATTTCAGCATACTTTTCTGTGCAATTACAATCTAAAATTATTGGAAAAGTACATATTCATCCTTTTTTATCTCAAGGAAAACAACTTAAACAGTGTTAAATATAATCCTAATTATAATGTTCCCTTGGAAGCTCAAAACATGATGCCCAAGAGTAATTGGATGAAGGTTACGTATGCATAAGTGCATGTGGATAAGTACACGTATACAACAATAAATGAATAGAAAAATTTAAACCATTTCAATATACGTCAGAACGCAGATTATTCTATCTCTTTGCCCAACTATAGAAGCACCGAATGTACAGCATAACAAATGTTGTTTTAAGGTAATATTTACTAGAATAAATAGAAGAGACTTACAAAGATTGTGATAGGTTAGTTACATGTAACATGTGATTCATCTCCCTTGTAGGAAAATCTCAGTAGTGAATTTTATTGTTTTATTGTAGGCATCATAGTATGCTGAATGCGATAAATGTGAATAGGATACCTGTTGGTGTGTATGCACGTGCGTATGCACGAAAATTGACTTGCTTTAGGGCATATAAACAAACCTATTAGTATGAATGTAAGTATCTGCCTATCTTGCATAGTATTGAATGTCTTGGGCACACAGAACGTAGTGTTACAAACAGGTCGAATGATGATAATAATGACTATGTATGTCTGTATCATGCTTGTCTAATCTATTTGATAAATTTTTGTGGGTTTAAAAACAAATAAGAGCAAATTTCCATGGGCATGGTTTATTCAACAACATTAGGACAAACAGTTATCCTAATTTGTGCTAACAAATGTTTCTTTGTTGTCTCTACATGCATTCTCTTCCAGACCAGTATTTAGATCAAATTAACTCCAATTGTTTCCGATTGCAGGAAGCAATAGTAACTGCCATTGATATATCCTAATCTATGAAATCAATTTAATGTCAAGGTATTCTGTTTAGCATTGGGAAGTTCTCTGAATTAGTTGTTCAGTCCCTCACTTTAGTTTCATCTCAGCTAGTCTTTAAAATGATAAACTCACTAATATCCTAAGAGTACTTGTTAGGGAGTGGACATGGGATCTTATTTTAGATCTACCACTCGTATTAACTATAGCGCAGTTTCAAACGTGTTAACAGATGATTAAAATTGTGAATTGTGCACTGTACACTAAAATTGACACGCAAATTATGAAAAAAGAAAGTAAATCCTAATCTGATACACATCAATACATACATGGATCTTCTCTTATGAGTTCCGTCATTTATTTATTGTAGCAAAAACGTTATTCTGCTAAATTCTAACTGAAGTTCCAGGATGAAATTAACTGTATTTTCTAATGCAGCCTGAAGCAAGCTAAGATAATTACTTCTAGTTAGTGTGTCTGGAGATTTCAGTTTGGCTTCAGTAACCCTGCAATAAAATTCACATATTATATATAACTCACAACTAGAGTGTGAAAACTTACCTCATGGATCGACCTTAGCAAGATAACCGTCGACAACTAGAATCCACAAAAAAGTACACATCTCGTCAGGATTTAAAAACGTTGAATGATTTGTTTTGAATCTTGAGCTTTCGAAAGTATTTACTTTACTCATACTATACTATGATAATACTGTGGATGATAAACATTTCAATACCCTTATTAAATGTCCGTGGGAATAAAAGGAGCATATAAGTCACTGCAGTCAGTTTAAAGCTGTATGTTTTGTGATTAACTCCTTTAATGACATCAGCCTAAGAATATAACTGAAAAATGTCCACTTTTTGACATTACAGATGTAATGTATTAATTATGTGGTTCAGATCACTATTCAAGTTAAAAATAGTGAAAAATATACTCAAATTTCACAGTCTGAAATGGCGATGGGAGATTGTCACACAATATCCCGGATCAATTTAAATTGGACGTACATATTATTGGACGCCGGGTCAGTGGTCCCGAGGTCAAGCGAGCTCCGTGAGACTGAAGGTCGTGGGTTCAATCCTCAATGGGATCGTGAATGTTCACCTCTGAGGAGCTCCATACTAGGAGAAGATATTCGTCAGGTGAATCCTGGTTTCCCGTCATTGTCCAGCTAGGATCAGTTGGTGATGCAAACTACGAACTACGGCAACAATTTTTTTATGTTTCGTATTTTAGAGAAGACAGCTCTACAGAGAATAAAATAATTGTAATACCCTCGCTACAGTGTCCAACACTCGCACATACTCTTGAGTGTATTTATTTTCTAGTTGTCAGTACTTTAGGGAAAACTGGTGAAATTATAGAATGATGTAATTAATAACTTGTTCCAAATTATAGAACCAAAATATTCGTAACAAAAATGGGTGCAGTGAAGCTTAGTGTGATTTCACATTTCTTATGCTCTTTCGTATTGGTTTTTTTTCATCTAGCATTCAAACTTAGTCGTTGCTAATAAACAAATTTGATTATGAAAACCCAAGATAGTCACGTAACTGGACAATTATTCCTGGAAAGGTAAATGGCTATATTCTTGTATTGGAATGAGAGCCTAAGGTAGCAAAAACTAATTACTAGAGTTTGTTTTCAAAAATGCATTTACTGAAGAAGTGGTAACCGTCTTACTTTGTAATATACACGTCTGTTTGCTCAAGCCTAATAAATACTAAGTCAGCTCGAGTTCATGAAATTAAACTGTGAACACAGGTTATGACCTGATGTTTACAATTCTGTAGTAAATCATCGGAAAGTCATACAAATCATTGATCCATATCAGAAGCCGGTGGTCGATGAAAGCTTCATTATCAAATCGTGAGTGTAAGATACAGTTTTAGATTTTGAAAGCAGGGATTGTTAATTAGCGTATAGAAAGAGTACCAATAATCCAGTGGCCACAACGATTTTAATTTAGAACAAGCTCTAAAAAGTCCTATTACTCAGTTAAAGAAATATCATTTATTATAAATAAAAAAGCTTCACACTGACCATAGAGGCCACAACAGACTTCTATTCAACTTTAATGTTTATTTAAAAAATCTGGGCTATCATAACCCTTTTACTAAAGTAGATTACTCATTATAAAATAATCTTATTATACTTTATTTTAAAGCACACAAATATTCCTCAATCTAAGGAAAATGTTTAAATTCAAACCCCCAGGATAGTTTTAGAAAATAAGACCTACTCAAACTATTTTATAAAACAAAGGTTTTTTTCATAGTTGAAAGCGTGAGTCAATTGAACCTAGACCACCATGGAAAA
>NC_031502.1:23464271-23507643 GCF_000237925.1 Schistosoma mansoni | reverse complement strand
CGACAGACCACTGAGCCGGCATTCGATGGTGTTTATGTCTAACTCCAACCTATTCCAGGTTTTCCATGGTGGTCTAGCTTCAATTGACTCACGCTTTCAACTATGAAAAATACTAAATCTCCACAAAAACCCCTTCTGAAAGATAGGTTTGCTGATTAATCTTCTTGTGGCTTAACAATATATATATATATATATATATATATATATATATATATATATATATATATATATATATATATATATATATATATATATTGACACATCTAACTAAAAATGTTATTTACCAACTGTGAATGATTTATATTACTATGGTCTTGACAACAACATCAACTTTTTGTAAGTAGATAAACTGTAAATCGATAAAGATAAAATCGGTAAACATAAAAATTATCAAGACGTATTTCGATGCATTAAGAAATTTATTAAGAATCCATTGTTTATTACATGTTCTATTATTAAGCACAACGGAATTCATTGTGAATGTTGCACAAGTGGATACCAAAACTCAAATATTCAAGGAGTTCTAGAGGTTAACCTGTTTGTTTGATTTGTACTAAATCAAATCCATCTTATACTACATTTATTACATAATGCATCGTTCATGTTTAGATTTTGAAACTATGAGCTCAAATTCCAGCAATAATTCCCCTACATTTATTAATGACTTTATTAATAAATAAATAGACAATTGGATTACGTTAGAAGGTAGCCTGGTGTTTCACTTTTTATTTTTGCTGTGGTTTGATTAAAATCAAATGATGTTATCTCCTGAGATTTATTGATACAGTGACTTAAAAAACTAGTTTGACTGTACAATTTTTACCCGTAAATAATACTGACCTAGACATCCAGTGTCATCGTCAAATTACCGTAATGTAAATTTGATCGATAACACTAACTAAAAATACTAATGACTTACCAGCATGATGTCGTTTATTTTCCAGTGACCAATCAATGAACACGATAACTCTCAAACAAAGGTGGATGGTGTGAAAAATAATCACTCTAAACAACGTAACCTTAACACAAGCTCATAGTTTATAATCCCTACAAACTATTTGCAATTATTCCTGTTCATGTCATCTTTTAAGCCTAGATCTGTGGAAAAATAAGTTTAAATTCAGTGGTAAATTCGGTTTGAAACATTAGCACCAAAATATGATGCGATTTGATAAGTTTCGGGTGTGTACTGAAACAGAAGTTAGAGAATTCATGTTAGTCACCAGGGGTTCGCAAAGTCAACTGTTTGGAAATTAGGTAAGTGAATAAGTAGACTGATATATTAAGATCTAACTAGGGTTTTCTTCACTTCATTTCTACATACATACTTATTCTTGTAGGAATGTGACATCAGAAATCGTTGTAATTATTATCATATATCTTCTGAATGAAAGTTTACTTTGAAGGGATTTGTCTATTTAATTCTATTTTCTTCTACCAGGACTAGTTCATGAACTGACTCAAGAAATCTAAATATCATATGTTTATTTAGACGATTAAATCAATCCTTCTTAGATTTATTCATAGATTTTTATCAATAGTAAGATTATTTTAAAGTGGTGTGATTTCAGACTTAATATATTAACTTAAACTTTTTTTCATACGTTTATTAGACTAAAGTTTGCCTGAGTAGTGAGTTAGTTTACAATCATCCTTCTTTCAGATTAGTTACCTTAGTTTTGATTGGGTTCTTCCTGATTTCCAAACTTAGGTAAGTATAAAATACACTTCTGATCACTGCTACGTTTTTATTGAAACTCAATTGTACAATTCCTTGAAAGAGATCATTCGAACGAGGAATTAGAAAAAAAAGCACTAACTACATGAATTTCAACGTCGGATATAACCAGTTTAATACATTTCATTTACTTAAATTTCCACTTTTGGCAACTAATTTCATTTGACAACAATCAGGTAACCAGTACTAAAATGTTCAAACTAAATACTTCTTTCCTGTATATTTTCTAATAACTCAAGTTT
Organism: Schistosoma mansoni; assembly: GCF_000237925.1. Lineage (NCBI taxonomy): Eukaryota > Metazoa > Platyhelminthes > Trematoda > Strigeidida > Schistosomatidae > Schistosoma > Schistosoma mansoni. The sequence goes on along the minus strand of NC_031502.1, from coordinate 23,505,663 downwards.
TCATTTTAATGACAGATTTCTCTAATTAAGATTTATGGGTTTAGTCTTGGTGAAATAACATGAGTTTATTTATTTCATAGGTTCTCTGAAGCTGCTTACAACCTAATAGCAACAGTGTTAACCTATAAGAAAAACAAAGCAAGTACATATACCAATGGAATTCAAAACTCATGTTTCGTTCTGTTTGGGACATGTCAAATGGATGTACTTGGATCCCAGAGTTGATGTTCACTCCGGTATTCTAATCCAGTAACTTCCAGTGTAAATACTAATGCGTTATCCACTTAGTTAATGAGTTCAAACAGTCATTGGATCGTCCGATGGAGTGAATTTTAATTCATTTGTATTTATTGCTTGAATATTCCTATTTATGTTGAGAACTGGAATTAATCAGTCTTTTTTCTTATGTGTACAGTTCTAAATAAAAGTGAAAAAAGTTCGACTAACAATAAAAGGGCTTCGATCAGAATGATATTCAGTCGTTTACACCAATTATATCCAAGGGATGGAATTCTATTCCCATGCTTTTCCTAGTTTTCTATTCTAGACTATTGATGTATTCTACTTATAAATTAATCATTAAATAAACATTTGAACAATTTTTTTGAAATTCTCCTACAATTGCTATCGCCTACTATTTTCTATTTTTACATCCAATTTTATTCAAGGCCTTTCTGAAATAAAGCATTTATGGTTGATTGATTTATACAGCTTGTTTGAATCCTTGGCGTGGAAGGTGCTGGGTAAATATACTTGCTTTGTTTTTCTTAAAACTTAACACTATTTTTTATGTTGTAAACAATTTCTGTTCTATTTCTCTGTAGTATAGTTAGTATAAACGTCCAAAGTTGATAAAACTATCTGTTATTGCTTGTGCGTTCATTAGACAAGTCAATACGAAGACATTTGTAAAAGACTCAATATATCTGGTTGAGTGTTGACTAATTTTCAAAAGTACATAAAAAAATATTTTTCTAGTAATCAAGCGCTCGCGCGCGAGACTGATAAGTCCTGGGTTCAAATCCCGCGAGGAGGGATCGTGGATGCGCACTGCTGAGCAGTCCCACAATAGGACGAAAGGGCCGTTCAGTGCTTCCAGGTTTTCCATGGTGGTCTAGCTTTAATTGACTCGTGATCTCAACCATATAAAATTACTGAAAATCTCCACAAAAACCCCCTTCTGATAATCAATCCATTTTAAAACAATTGCATTTGCTACACTGAAGGGCTTAGATTTGTTATAAAATACTATCATCAATTCGCATTCAGTGAACTTAGGAGTACGTATTATGGTTGTATTTATATTAAAGATGTAATCCGCAATCTAACAAAACGGTATAAACACAGAAATCAAGTCAGCCTACTTTTACTCTGATAGCTTTTTGTGGGTTGTTGAGTTTCAGTGTTCTTTTATTTTTTCGTTGCTAAACATCATGAAATATTCAGATATCAGTTACGAGTCACTCCATGTGGATGAGGAAGTCAAAACATTTATAGTAATGAAGTCGACTACTCTTTAAAACAAACAGCTTGACGTGTCTCTCAAAGTTGTTGGCTTTGATATATTCGTATGCTTTTGGTATAAAACAACAAATTGTAATCGTCCAGTATCTGGTTGTATTTAGATTAACTTCAGAATGCGACAATGATGCATCAATAAACTTGACGTTATATGCGCCATTCAGTAATAAATATTTGATCGTTTATGACAGGGTTTTGCTAACTATTAATAAAGATAGAACTAAATGAATTAGTTATACTATAAAACCATAAATGTTCAGCATTTAACAAAAGCAATTTAGCACGGTGAACAATATTAGGATCTCCGGATGTAAAACGAGTTTTATATTCACGTGATTGTTATAACTGCAAAAATACTCTTTATCATTTTGTCGATGATAAAAACATTTGATTGTATGTATAATCATAAAGTAGGTATCAATTATCTACGAAAGTGATCAATCCGAAAGGACTGTTAACTTACGAAAAAAGTACGTATCATAGGAACAATTATTCTTATTTATCACAGTGTTTTACAAAAAAAGTTTAGTAGAGGATAAATAATTTTTAACTGTTTGATCAATAAATATTTATTTTCACTAATAAGTAACTCCATATAAAATGAGTTAAGTATAACAATAAGGAACTTCAGTATGTTTCGTTTTTGTTTGCTGATGATTATATTTTGCTTCCGGCTTTTGTCTACCGGAGCAAAATATTATTTCCCTTAGGAAATAGTTTTTAGGATGATTTTCTATTCCACTTAATTCAACTGTCAAGAAAATTTCGGTGGAGAATTACCGTCTGTAACTTTTTGTATTTCCCGAATCAATTAGCTTCATAGATGTCGTTCAAAGTACCAGAATAAGAGAAAGTGTGTTGTTCCGTACTAAGTTAACATAGTAATTTGTAATTTAGTGTAGTACAGTAGAAATCAGAAAACCACTTACTCCAACCTCAGCGATCAAATATACATTCTGATGGTATGAGATGGTATATCTAAGTTTATTATGTCAGAAATATTCTCCGAAAACCTAGAATGAACGGCAATATATTATTTACTTTTATGTTTAAGCCATGAGCGTTTCACCTGAAGTGCGTGACTAATATTGGTGTTTTTAAGAGCAATATATATCATTTCAACTTTTCAAGCATAATACGCACATAACCCAAGATATTTTTGATAGTATATCAGTTTTTACTTTATTTTATTAACGACATTGTAAAAAATGTTTGGTGGAAGATTTCAATAACCACCCTGCTTAGACGTTCGCTAAACAATTCATTGAAAACGTAAAAATTAAGAGCAGAGAGAAAATCATCAGTAACCACATATCAAAATTTGGAACAGATGAAGTATGAATATAACCAGTTAAAACACGAAAAATTGACTTTCATTTTATTTCATCTTTTATTCATAAGGTTTAGTCCTTAAAACTATTTGAATACTGTAACTATTCGAAATCTTATTAGTGTTATAGAATTGGCTTCGAAAAATATTTCAGGATAACCAAAAAACTATAAGCAAACAATATAAAAGTGAACTTAAAATATATTACTCCGTAGAAGTACAGGTCTCAGACAAAAGTTATTAAACTTAAGGATGTCAGAAGTCATGGTAAAAAAATTGCATCCATCGTTGCCAGTTGATCGATACGTGCTGTTCTGTAAAAATAATATTGATCTATGGTTGACGTTATTCATATGAATTGCATATAACCGATACTTATACATTTACCTGAATAGTTATATTGAAGTCTGCATTTCCTAATGGATGAAAAAACACATAACAAGATTGTGTTTATAGGAGTAAAACGGAACATCAAGCTAATGATTGTTTATTTATCCAATGGCTAAGGGTTTAAAAAAAGTAATTCCAAGCCTATTTTAAATATTTGTTATTACATCAAATATCCCTGAGCAGTTGCTTAGATGTACTTGATTTTTGTTAAAGTCATGGTAGTCTCACTAAACTTAGATACTGATGTACAAAGTTTAAAGTTAAGAGATATATATTGTTCACCAGTGTCATGTTTCTACACGTTATATACATGAAGACTATCGTAACCTTATAAGACCCAAAAGTATAAATGCTTTACTGTAACTCATAAACCAGAAGTGTCTTCTTGGATAAATCACAAGGTCATAATTAAATTGTTCTGGGTTTTCTAATTAAACAGAAGCAGAATTTTTCAGAAATTAACTACGTGATTTCACTGATTAGAATTACTCAGAATCAACTTACAAAGTAAACACTAAAACGTACTAATTTAAAGGCTTTTGTCAAGAAATTCAATTAGAGGTAGCACAATTGAAACTCAATATTCAACGAAAACAACTTTTTTTCATTCGGACCGTTTCAGTCTATATTTATACAAGAGACATTAGGCCATTTAACCAATCAATAATAAATCTCCATATGTAAATGATAAATATAATATTAATCTGGTTCTTCTGTTTACGCAGCATTGTATTCTTCTCTTTTTATTTTCTGTAAATAAAATAATACGACCATTTTAGTGTTTGCCTTTGATAAACGTTAATTTAACTATGATGCTTTCTAAAATTATTGATCTTAATCAAATATTGTTCAATGTATTCATTCTTTCAGAGAAGTGTATCAAGTCGAAGTGGTTTGTCAACAGGAAAAGTTATTTAGACACTTAACAAGTGAGAGGGGGTTTTGTGGAGAATTTAGTATTTTCACTGTTGAAATCATGAGTCAATTGAAGGTTTTCGATGGTGGTCTAGCTTCAATTGACTCATGATTTCAACAGTGAAAATACTTAACAAGCCATCAAACCATTAAATATTCTTACTGTTATGGTCTTATTATCTGTTACTACCCAAGGTTAACTGACGACATATACAGGAAATCCTCCCTAGTTCAAGAAATCATACACTTGACCCTGTTCTAATGCTAATTTTACTGAAACTTGCCACTGACTGTTTATTGAGTGATAGCAGGTACAATCAAAAAAATATTATCTTCCAGTAGATACAGAGACGCTAAATCGTCATTACTTTGCAGCTTGAAATACTGACTTCAAGTTATTTTGCTAATAGTAGCATTTCTTGAAAATTATCGCCAAACCAAAAAATCTAACGAAACAGCTTTATATCATACATTTATGGTCTCCGTGTTGCTTGTACTATTTTACTTCATGACTTATTAAAATGACGTTTATAAAGTCTGAGACAATATCTTCTCCATAATGTTGAAAATTCGTCAATAATCTTTAGTCTACAAATTTCGTTGAATATTATTTACAGGGCTACGAAAACCTATAAAAGCTAGTCGTTTACTTTATTTTCACAGACCTTTGATTATTTTTACTTCTTCACTTAAGCGAGTGCAAATCAAATGATACCCGAATCACAATTAGATCATTGTCTGTGGTAGAAAAATGAGTTTTATGCGATCTTGTGATAGAATTATTGAATAAGGTTTGTGACTGATTTTGCGATTTACAAATATTTTTATGCACTGTTATCATTAGGAAACATAGTAGTTACAGCTAATTATAGACAATTAAACTACTTGGTTGACGTCACTTTATGATTTAATTACTAGACTGTACTACATAACAATTAGGGTTATTTACTGATTGTTACTTCTAACCATTTAAGGAAATCATTATTATTCATGGCTTTATTCTATATTATATTTTCGGTACAACATCGAATTCTCAGCACAGACAAGTGAACAACCAAAGGCTCTGCATTTCTAGAAAAACGTCTGTTTGAAGATCGAAGCAGTATTTTTGTTATATAATGTAATATTTCTTAGTACTGATACCGTGGATTGAAAACGATTTGAGATTGAAAGATTGGTCCCATTTGTTATCTGTTTAGATATTCTGACCTATGGTCGTCGGTTTATGATAATTAAAACTCAACTAGGATGATATTCATTCGTCTTATAAAAACCGTCTTTTTATTGGACCAAGTAAAAATATCAAATATCAATTCTTTTTATTCTGCAAACTGTAATTCGTCTATGGGTGATATGAACATTTGTACATAAACTGTAGATTGTCACCGTTTAGTTTCTAAGTCCTTAAGCAATTTAAATGCAAATGAGAATCCGGATTAATATCAATTTGGAAATATTATATTGGTCAACAAAAGGTGGTAAACATTACGTAATCACTTTGCTGAGAGATCTGATTAGTTTTTCATTTTATGTATTTCACGTAGCATCGTCAATACTCACCTGAGTTATTTAAATTTTAATCAACTAGAATCCAGGTATTTCTAATCCCTACCTTCAAGCAAACAGTAATAAATTGATTTAGACTTATTCAATTACTGTACGTGAATATTTTATTTCTACACTTAATAATTGTTATTCGGCGCGTGTAAACATTAAGTAGGTATTATGCACTAGTTAAATATCACCTGAAAACATCTAAGAAACTAATGAAAATCGGTATTTGAAAAATCTGAAGAATGTGTTGTTTATTCTTGCTTTAAAACAATTTTCACGTTCTATCATTATTGCTATTATTATTTCTATCACGGTCATGAATATTGTGGATTATTTATTATAAATGCTTTGATATTATCATACCATTACTAGCTGCCCATCTTATATACAATATTTGTATGTGTGTCCATCCAGATTTATATAAAGGTACACAATGTAAGTAAAAGTGAATGAAAGCGAATTCATTCATACCATCATCCTTTCCTTTAGTAAACAAGTTTTTATTTTGTCTACACCCACCTGTTTTATAGAAGAAAATTTTCGCTATATAATAACCCGTAAAGGTTTCTTACATTGTTTTGATATATATATCTACCATCTCAAGAGGATTAAATGAAAAGATCAGTACGATATTCACCTTAAAAGTATGCGAGTACATTCATTTGTAATAAGTAGCAAAATAATGTTTGTTTAAGAATGTTGTAAACATTCTTAAGATTTTTCTATTCATATTAACCATGTACAATAATGTGGTGTTTGAAATGAGGGGAGTGGTTAGAAAAAGCAAGCAGTTTCCTTGATTATGATAACCCAACTGAATCGCCGTACAATAATGAACAGTTGATACTCTACTTAGTAAGTGAAGAGCTACTACAAAAAGGGAAATATTGAATTAATGTAAATTCTCTAGATTTTACTGCATTTTTAATTCAAATTATCCATAATTTAGAACTTTCAAATAAAATCTGGTATTTAGTTCGAAAAAAATTGCAAATTAGAAAACACATGAGTTAAATGTATTTATACCTTCTGGTAACTTGGGTTTCCATAACTACCGATTACGTTTAAACTAACATAATTTTTTTCAGACACACTACCAATCTATCTATATACTTATTTACTTACTTTCATTATATATATGACTTTTTATTATTGAGATATTAATGGAAGACCAGAATTTTAATAATAGTGTTATTAAGATAAAAATGCTTTAATTGGTCTCTCTATTCGGTGTAACAGTATCAATCATATTATGGGTTTCACTTTCTGTATATATCCAGAATAAATGAGGGTAGTGATTTTCTTAGTGTTGTCTATTTGAATCTTCCCAAACTGTTAAAATACAAATCTTATTTTTTTGTGTAAATTGGTTGAATTTTGTTTTTATGTTTGAAACATTCATGTCCAAAAGCATAGTTCCAAACTCTGTGTTATAAGCATATATGTAATTGTCTACTAGCAACTGAAATTACCTGATTTAAATAAACCAAAGTTTTCGAATACAGACTACAGAACACAGGTCTGAATACAGGCCACTGGCATCAGGAATATTGGGCCTCAACTTAAATTGCACTAGACCTTTAGTTGTCAGAATCATTGGCCTATATTCCATTTGGTAATTCTAGTGTGTATTTAAGCTGAGTTTCGGAAATAAGATTGAGCTAATGACAAGATAATGAACGTTACAACTCTTATGTTTTACCCACTAAAACTAGAGAAATGTTTGACTTCAAAAACATTCACGTGTTACAACTTTGATATATAGCACACGTCATATGTATGTGCAACATACTATTACATGGTTCCGTGCGTTGAAAGTGGTAGGTACATTGAGAAAACTCATTTAATATATCGAAAATCCAAGTAATGATAATAAAAAAATTAATGGCTTCTGTGTAAATGACCGTTGACAGTCTCAAAATTTTGGAGATCATCTTTCGACTAACCTTTAAATCTTGGTCTATTCTATTAGCATGTGATAACCACTCATTGGCTACCAGGAAACGCTACTTTTAATCAGCGATTTTATATGCTCTTTCGATGGCCATTTTGACACGTTCAGTTTATTAGCAAATATATTTTATCTCTAATAAAGTCATATAGAACTTTGAACATAAATTTTATGTTATGTGTCCACATAAACTGTCGATGTGAATTTAAAGCTCATACGTTTCAATTTATATTTTATGCCACTAGGTAGAACTCGGTAATGTTGTGTCTAACAATTGAATAGCAAGTGGGATTTTAAAATAGTATCACAAAACAGTATAAGGGACTATCTCACTAATCCATATCAGGTAGAGACAGGTATCTACTTCAACTCAATGGAAGTTGGTCACACAATTTCGTGGATTGGTTGAGGTTAGACATTAACACCACTGGATGCCGGCTCAGTGGTCTATCGGTTTAGTGCTCTGGCGCTAGACTGGTAGGTCCTGGGGTCGAATCCCGCGAGGTGGGATCATGGATGCGCACTGCTTAGGAGTCCTATAGTAAGACGAAACGGCCGTCCAGTGCTTCCAGGTTTTCCCTGGTGGTCTAGCTTCAATTGACTCATGATCTTAACTATGTAAAATATCTCACTCAGACTTCGAACTATTTCACTGGATGGTCTTGACTGTATTGATTGCCCAAACTAGGGGTCCGAACCTAAAGCCATCGTAACATTAGACGCTTCGTATTGACGAATAACTAACTTTAATCTGGATTCAGTATTTTTGCATAAATAGTTATACCAGTACTACCCAACAAAGGTCATTATTATTGAAAAACATGGCCTATGCTTCATCGAAAACCTAGTCAGCACCTAAACGATTACGTCACATCCTGTTGTGTTTATCAATCTACATGTGTGTGTGCGGCAACAGATATATGAGGAGGAGTGATTGTGATTTAAAATTAGGGTGACTGAATATGTGCCAAAATGGTAGGTGATAAACATCTATCTTCCTATCTGTTTCTTAATGCGTAATTGAAACAGGACGTATATTAAGGTTTATCAAAGCCTTAGGCGTACAAAAATTTAATCCACCTATATGTATTCAAAAACAGTTTGTTCGCATTCTCACCCCACCCTGGTAATACTAATTCATTGTCCAGATGGATGAGTTTCACATTTTCTCTCATATTAATTTCTTCGTTTCTTTTTACTTTCCATTTGTTTATTTGACCTTTTATTTTTCATATGTAAATATTCTTAACAATTATACATGTGATCAGACTGTTCGAAATGTACTGCGCTAATATATCACATAGTTCTGACAATCTTCATCTTATTACATCGTCCAAATACACCAGAGTTTAAAGAAAATAATCTCCAGCCACTTTTACCACCAAAATGGATTTTTTCCCTAGAATCTGTTTAGAGCAATAATTAATTTAAATATATGTAGTGGATGAATATAAGGTCAGATAAAAAAGCACATGAATTCGAATTGTGAACAATCTTTTTACACTATGATTCTTTTGAACCTAGCTTAGTCGAGAAATGGGTCATAAACCTATTTCTGTTTTTGCAGTTCAGGATGATTAAATGTGTTCACTTAAGTTTAACTGTTGGTACAATTAAATGGTATTGTTAGAATATTTTTAAAACTTGTCCACTAGTTAGTTATCCACAGTTACACGCGGAACAAAAATACATTCGGACCACCTAATTCCTCAGAGCAATTTACGTATCGTTTAATGAGATAGCGAACATTGACTTGAAAATGAATAATATATTTGTAATATCCCAATGAGTAGAAAAATTAGATTTTCTACTCATTGGGATATTTCAAATATATTGTTTATTTATAACAATCTACCCTATGCTCAATTTATTCAGAATTATTGACTTGAAAAGTTATCTGAATAGTATAAAGGAATCATACTTTTGGGCGTTTTATCTATTTTTTATATATAGTTCACTTTAGAGTTGTTTTTGCATACTCAAACATGAGTCAGGACAAAATACAAAACTGGTTGAGTTTAGTTGTATTTTGATTGATGTGAACATTTCCGCTTGTTACTTCTTCTCTTTCCATAGTTCCCAAATTTTATAGTGAAACGTTACTAACTGATATGACAAAAGCCTATTTGTTGTATACCTTTAAAACCAATCATTGAGTTTAATTCATATAGAGAACGTATACTGGAAATAAAGGTTCTATTATTATTATTATTATTGTTATTAATGGTTTGATTCAATATTGTATTTTTGGTACAGCATCAAATTCTCAGGAAGTGTACATGACTTAAAATACACGTAATTCATAGTTTCGTACAACATTAGAAATTATCGGCCGCAAAAATATATTGACTTGTAGCCTACATGAATATGTTACTCAGACGGAAAAGACAGAGGACAAAGTTTGCTCAGTTTTAATATATTGTGAAGGCTTTTTCTTTAATATTTTTTAAGCGCCTTAAATGCTTCCCAAGGTTAATTTACGTTACATTACATCTGTCGAAAATTTCCCATATTATCAAAAATATGCTACACCATAGGATTATTTCACATAACGATATAAATTGTAGAGTTATAAAATTTAAGCGATTTTTTAGTGCTATTGTCTCATAGAAGTCAGGCAAATGGATAATGAAAACCTCAAAAAAATGTTTCTTTTGACTTATGTAGTTCTAGTTTTAAAACATTCTTATCTGATTGCTCAAAGTAATATAAGCTGGTTCATAAAGAATGTGGTTAATATTGATAGGATAAAACTATAGCAAACTAGAGCCAATGATATTTGACAAAAGAAACTTCAGAAATTTCATAATTTCAAACGATTTATAAAGACTTGTTGATAGATCTTATCATGTAACAACTTGAAGAGATATTACGTTTGTTTCCTTAGTTACAACTTAAAATACACAATGAAAAAAGATAGGTGGAAGGAATGAACCCTACATAATGAAAAGTATGTAGGATAAAATGAAAACTCCATAGTGTTCAGTATTAAGGGACAGATAAGTGAAGAGTGTATCTTCATCAGTTTTGGATTCTAACCACCCTTTTGATGATAGTATTTATTTCTTCACAAATCTTAACTTTTTTTTAATTTAATCACTTCCTATAAACTTTACACCGACCGTAAACTTGTATAAACGTAATGACTAAAAAGGATTTTCATGCTAAACATTGAAATTTGGTGAAATTTTCATTACTTTCTTTGCATTTTAATCATTCTCATATATTCACAATACATGGTTAACTAATTTCTTAAGTTCCTAAAGTAACACACATAACACCTCGGCAGGTAACATGAGATTAAGTATTAATTCCATGTTAATCAAGGTCCGTGTTAGTGATTATTATTTTGTCATGTATTTCAGTTCTTTCACAATCCGCTTGTGAACCACTGATCCATTTTTATGAACGACACTAGCAGTTGAATAGATATATACTATGTTCTGCTTTTAGTGGAATAGCACCAATTTCGGGGTTAAAGTGGCCCAAATTAATAGATCCCATAAAGGATAAACACCACTGTTGGTCACAATAAAACTCATGTTTAACACTAAGGATATTTAGTGATGATAATCTTCTATTGCATTCTACGGTATATCATATGATACACCCATTTTAGCTACAATTTTATAGCTCTTTATAGGATACACACTCATCCATGGCAGATATTTGTAGTTTGTATACTTTTAATTAATAATAATAAACAAAAGTATCTTATTCTGTTTTAAAATCCATCTTTATAAATTAATACCTCAAGTATTTCAAGGGGAAAATTATTTAACTCTGGGTAATTTGTACAAACAATCACTATTGCTTTGATAACTCCCTTATTACTCCTATATCTGCTTAGCTTTATTTATTCGATTGAATTTTTGAATCCATTCGCAACAATGGGTTTATAAGCATAATTTGTTAATTTAATTCTTAACCTTTATTGTTATGTCACTAAATTTCATCTAGATATCCTGCATGATAAGGTTTAAATACAGCTTTCAAATACTCGTTTCATAGAAGCTGTCTTAAGGATTCCACGGAAGATTACTATGGTTACCATTGGATCCAAGGAGGAGGCATTTTATACTGGTATTAATGTCAGCATTCGAATCCGATCCAAATCATCCAGACTATAGTAAGAGTTATTTTCACATGATGTTGTTTATATTAATCGAATATACCAGTTATTATCCCTTCGAAAATAGATATCCACTGTTTCAGTTCCCCCAAAAAGCTGAAGCTGGAACTTTTTATTTTCTGAACGATTTTACTAATTGAGTCCTCATAGTGTTGTCGATGTTCAAAGATGAGAACCTTACTTTGCCGGTGATTAAAAGAATATTAATTTGTCTTGTTCAAGGGGTATCTATTACGTGTAGTGTTACATCAGATTTTCTGTTAATGCTTAGTTTTTATTTCATTTCTCCAAATAGGTTTTAAAAAGCCAATATCAAGAACAAAATGTTTTAGATTGGATGAATATAATTCCGAAAGCTACTGCTCGTTATGTATTAAGCTCCTTAAAAACGTTAGGTACTGCTTGTCTCAATTACTCTAAATATAGTTTAAAATTCACCTCAATTAATTTATATGCGTCAACTAAAGGTTTCCAAAAAACCCTTACAAAAAAATCGTTTGTATTTTTCTGCGACAAAGAAGATGAAAGTCGGTTTGGTGGGACTATAATTCACGGACGACCTTTGATCGATGCTAGAGTGACCATGGAAGTATCTACCTAATATCTAGAATCAATGAGGGTTGTAAACCTGTGTGAGGAATTAGAATTTTCATCACGAACTGACGTCAGCTAAAATGTCCAAACGCTATTTAGCTAAATGGATAAAGAATTTCGCGCCAAAATCCGAGATCTGTTATCTTACACCCGATTGGTTCGTCCAGAAATTATAGTCTCACCGCCTATCTTTTCGATTTTATGCATTCTTATAATAAAAATAAGCTAAAATCAGTGGTTTCATAGATAACATTTCATCAACGCAATTATTTCTTTCCAAACTATTTTAGATAATAAAAACAAATTAAATTGCTATAAAAAAGTTGGATTTAGTTAAATAATTAAGAAAACTGGAGAAAATTGTTTATTGCCTGAATAATTATCCCCACGTGATTTCAAAATTTGAAAAATTCCCATATTGTGATTTAGAACAACATATATAAGCGAACTTACTAGGTTTAAGACCACATTGGTGGACATCTGCCAACAATTCAAGAATAGTAAATATACTGTAAAAAATCCACTTACCAAACAGCATCGAGAAGCTTAACATATACTTAAGAAAGATAACACTCTAATCATGAGCAAGCCTGACAAAGGAGGAGGTCTAGTTCTAATGGACAAAGCCGACTACATCGATAAAATGAACTCGATTTTGAATGACACGACTAAATTTCAGAAACTCAACGACATAAAAGACATAAATATGAAAACAGAGAAAATGTTGACTAATTCACTCAAGGAATTAAAAAATAAAGGAATAATCACTCCGAGTATACACGATTCACTTAAACCCACCGGATCGAACACACCACGACTATATGGTCTACCCAAAGTTCACAAGGCAGGTCTTCCGCTTCGTCCAGTTTTAGACATGTATAATTCACCCTACCATAAAACTGCAAAGTGGCTAGTTCAAATCCTGGAACCCTTACACAAACTAGTCGTCAACAAAAGCGTGAAAGACGTTTTTGATTTCATTTCGAAGGTTGAACATATGAACTTAAGTGGTAAACGGATGATATCTCTAGATGTTGCTTCCCTGTTCACCAACGTTCCACTAACTGAGACTATTGATTTTGTGTGTCAACAATTACATGAAAAACAAATCAATGTCGGAATTCCTGAGGTCAGTCTTAAAGAGTTACTTTTGAAATGTACAATGAATGTTCATTTTGTCTTTAATAATACATATTATAGACAAATTGATGGTATAGCGATGGGTTCACCTCTAGGTCCTATCCTAGCGGACTTTTTTCTTGCGAAACTAGAGAATGGACCCCTCAAAGATGTTATCAACAAGCTTGACTTCTATTGTCGGTACGTTGATGACACTTTTATTATCGTGGATCAGGATATTGGTAAAGTCGAACTACTCGAACTGTTTAACAATAAACACCAAGCTATTAAATTCACACGTGAAGAGGAAATAGATAATAAATTAAATTTCCTTGACGTATTGTTAATAAAAAAAGCGAACGGTTCCATCAGTGGAAGTGTGTTTAGGAAAAGCTCTTCATCTAGCCAGTGCACACACTTCTTAAGCTTCGTACCTATCTACTATAAAAGGAACTTAGTCAGATGTCTGGCAAATAGAGCTAGGAAGATTTGCTCAGTCGATTCTATCAACAATGAGTTAGAGGTTATCCATAATATGTTGATTGAAAGGGGTTATCCACAAGGATTCCTGAAGAAACATTTGCATTTAACAAATAAGAAAATAAAGATATCAACAGCTGCGAAGAAACCACTCTTCCTGAAACTACAATTCAACGGCGATTTAGCAGATGATGTACTAGGGGATAGACTGACTAAAGCAGTTAAGAGAACGTTTAATGCAGCCGACCTCTTTCTTTCTTACTCGACACGATCTATGGTGATTCCCTAACTAAAGGACAAGTTGCCTGGTTATGCCACTTCTATGTGTATCTATAAATTCAGCTGCTCCTGTGGAGAAAGCTATATTGGGCGCACTACCAGACAACTGAACCAAAGAGTTAGTGAACACCTCCCTTCGTGGTTAGGAAAAGGTATGGTCAAGTCGATACGGAGCTCGATTCTTTCACACTTGATTGATAGCGGTCATGAAGTTGACAGAAACCAGTCTTTTAAAGTTATTTATCGTATTCCTACTACTTTTTCTTATGGGGTTCGATCTCGTCTCCTACACATAGCAGAAGCTATAGGAATTCGATCCAACAACCCAAGTCTTTGTGTTCATAAGAAATTTGTAACACCCTTATCCCTCCCTTGGCCTTAATAAATAATTTTATTTTCTATACTCTTTCTTCGTTTATTTTTCTTCACCCCCCTATCAATTATTTACTTATAATTTTTCTAATATTGGCTTCCAATTATCTGAACACTTCTTATTACGTAATCTTATAATTTCTATGAATGTTATTTCAGTGTCTATATTTTTCTAATCATTGACCTATTTTCCTATTATGTAACATTGATTCAAGCCTTTTATTATTCTTATCACAACTAGTACACCTGTCATTACACTATCAATTTGTACTTTTCACTTATTATTAATTTTGATTAAGTAATCTATTCCACTGTTATCATTGACTCACAAACTGCCTTGATTGGTTTAATAATTTCGTATATGCATATAAATATTACTGTATATTAGAGTAAAGCCTGATGAGGATCTAATCGAAAACGATATTGTTCGCTTATATATGTTGTTCTGAATAATTATCATTTAATGAGTTGAAATTTTACAAAAACCTCCAGTTGCTTTTTTTGTTGTTGAATGTAGCCAATGTTGATAAAATCATTGTCTTCATTCATCATTTGGAATGTTGAAAAAAGTGTGCATTGAAATAATTTTCATTTTCTTGTAATTTCAGGAAAGTCTTCAAATACTCTAAACTTAATTGTTCCGAATTATTTGTACAACTTTATTTGAATTAGGCAGTAGCTAACCCCTAAGGGTTGTGTGTAGATTTTTTCAGGGATTTCCTTATCTTGGTTTTTTATTTATCGCTAAAATAATAAAGTTAAATAAAAGGCTCATCAGCTTATATCTGTGTGAAAAAGATCACGTACTCTTGTATGGTAACCTTTAGGATACTGGGTTTGATCCCTTGGACTAAGTATTGGAGTTATTAAACAGCGAAAATTTGTTGACACTGCTCATTATGCTGATGATATTATGGTTCGATTCTAGGTTTCAAATTGATTCAACCTTGAATTGTTTAAGATATAATGTTGGTTTAAAACGTCTGGTTGTCCTTATATCTTTATCATTATTTAATTTATAATGTTAAATAAAAATCTGCAGCGTTTGACTCTCATAAAAGTTACTACTTGAGTATTGATAATGGCATAAACCTAGCGTTATTGTAATGCCTATACAGTACTATACTTGAATATATTAATTATTTCAGTGTCGTTGATGAAACTGAATTATTTTATCAGAATAAACTTACCAATTTGCTCAAATGAGGCTTTATTTCAATGGCTAGGTGGTTGACATGAATTAGAATTTACGCTGGATTTCGACTGAATCAATCGTAGCACCTCATTCTATAGAGACGTGTGAGCATCTTTTTTATCTGTATCAAATGACCTATCGAGTCTCATTAATATAATACCAAAGTTATAACTGTCGAAAAGCACATATAAAGTAAAAAGAGTTAGTGTTCCGCAATACAACAAACTGATTTCTGAAGGATTAACATGAGTATGTTTGGTAAAGAAGTTGGAACGAAAGACGACTTACTAAATGTTCGTCATCATTTCTTATACTGTTGACAACTAGTATAATTAACTTTAATTATGAAATCACATGCAAAATACATTTTACAATTGCTTACTCAGATATTAGTAAGCTTTTATTTACTCAATAAGAAATGCAGCAATAAACTTACCAGTGACAAAGGTTTATTTAGTTCATTTAAAAAAGTCACTTATAGTAAAAAAATCGAAATACCTTGTCTATTTTTATCTGTATTGACAATGCTTTTAAGCTGTCGAGCTAATAGAATGACGAAATACTTCCTCAATAGGTTATTACTGTTGGGAATTAATCGATCATTTTTTTGATTGTTTGTTATTATCAAAAATAGCCTAAGATTTGAGCAAAACTTTGTATGACTATATCTTACCATTATTATCAGTTTTAAATCAGCTATGAATATGAGATTTAAGCACACATAGTGAATTATAGTCAGTTGTTTCTGAATAAACCGAAGTTTCAATCTATTTGATCAGTAAAAGTTTATAAATTTCAAACATTTGAAAATCTTTTTTTCATTGAAAATAATGACTGAGACCATTTGTTTCTTTAGACAGTTGCGTTTAATTCGAAGGTGTTTTTGAAAATACAAAATCTTTATTCTGTTCATTTCACTTAATCCCAATGATACATTCAGATTCGACATATTATTGGAAACAACTGTAGAAATTTCACTCACTTTGTATATCAAAAGTTTCATGTCATGAAATAACTAAACAGCATAGTTGATGACTGTAGCCATACGACGTCTTACTATTTCTATCGAAAATTCCGAGTTTTTTTTAGTTGTTAAAGTCTGTTTTCCTCAAGCTGAAATTCCAAAACGCTACAGTATTATTAGCCGCAATGGGTTTGTTCAATACAGTGACATTTTAAGAGAGAAAATATTTGTTACCATTTTGTTTACTAATCTTGAGGAAGTCAAATGTCACTTATGTGTCAAATTCCTTAGATAAAATGTTAACATAATTAGACTTCGAAAATAATCAAAAAATTTAGGTTGTCTTGACAGAAACAAAACTTGTTATAGAAACTTCGTATTTCTATATACCAACTGTCTCACTGTTTGAAAAGTTGACATCAACTTATTTTTTTATTACGAATCCATCCCCAGAATGAAAACTTTGATTCTCACCATGCTCCCTATTGTGAAAGTATATATCAATTTGGGATCTGTCTTCATTAAATAAACGAATACCATCATTTCCTCTTAAATAAAACCAAATGAGTTGCATTTTATAAAAGCACACAATAAAATTGAAGTTTCCTCAGAAATACATAGTCTAGACATAACAAATCAATAAGTAATAAGTAAGAAACATACTGCTTAAAGTCAGTAATGTCAACTCCCAAATAATGACTCGGCAATGTAAATACTGAGCGTTAACCACGAGATCTAAAGATCTTACGTTTGAGTTCCAAGGATCTTGGATGTGCACTATCTGAGAGTCCCAAGCTTGAACCAAGTATATGTTCATTACTTCCCAGCCTTCAATGGCTGCCTAACTACAGTCCATTCGCAGTGCAACAAAAATCAACAATCCTCACAAACCATTTAAACTAAGAAATGCATTTTTGGAGAAGTTATTGACATAAAATAAAAATCTCTGGAGATTAGTCTCCTCTTTTTAGAATAATATTGCTTCGTCCTCGCATTACGGTTTTATTTTACTGGGACAATTTTTATAAACTGTGTTAGAGAAAGGATAAGTTGCCTATCAATGAGAATGCCTCACTCTCAACATTTCGACTAACAAGGGTGAATTGACATGCCATAATTTTTAAATTATGTATTTGGCCTTGAACCAGGCCACTTTGTGATTGTTAATTTAACTTTATAGCTGTAGAACTTGAAGAGAATTTATTGAAAAGAGTGTAATAAACAATTTGGGTTCAGAAAAACTGTGTACAAACTATCATTCCTATAACTATTCTCACTTCGCTGTCCTCATAGATGAAGATCTCACACTAATGTTTTTGAAGTAAAATAATTTATCAATGCTTACGAAAATATTCTTTACTGTGAACATATTGTCTACAAAGAAAATGAAAACAGTTCAGTGTTCAAAACACTTTTGCAACTTATTAACAGAATCATATATCCATTAGTTTTATTTTATAAACGAATCAGTTTGTTTATATATTGACAAGTTTATCTGCTTGATTTATGACCAACTCAAAGCGAATTCAAACGATCAAAATTACCAATACTGTTGACTTATTCAAAGGACTTTATTTATCGTTAACCTTTCATAAAAGATATCAGTAGTAGATAATAATGAGAGCTTTTTCTGAGTTGTTTATGTGAGACCACTTTGTAAAGTTATTTTAAGTTATGATTATCGGTTATTTAATGGATCAAGTTATTGCGGTAGCTTAACAATGTGGCGTCGTCCATTTTACGCCCTAATTAACAGAAAGTTAATCATAAACTATTTGATGAAACGATACATCTTTATCAAGTTCGTGGTTAATGAATGCACTGGAAATAAACCATGTGGAAGCAATGCAATTATCAAAATATTAGAAAGACATCTATTATGGAATCCAACAAAAGTTATGAATGTAACAAGTTATCAGTGTTTAATCTGAAGTAAATATGCTACACGATTAAAGTCTTGGTGAAATAAAATACCCCTTAAGGAACCATCGATTGTATTCCGAGTAATATTTTCTTAATAAATGATCCAGTGACCAAATTAAAGATATGGATACTCAACAATTGGTTATGTGACATCATAGTGAAATTCCAAAATGGAATTAGTTAAATAAAGCATAAACAGTCTTACTTGGAGTTGGGTTTTGTAATAATCTCAATGAGTTTTAATATAACCAAACTTTTAAAATAAGATGTAAAGCCTTATGTTTGTTTTAATTAATCGCAAATGTTACATTGAATAATATAAACAATCAACACGAAAGGGATAATACCGTTTGTACATAAGCAAACCAATTAATAAGATTATGGATATAAATATCAAACCTGGTATGTTTAGAACAGTTATAATAAATAATTTGGTATAAAATTATTGAGGACAGAAACCATCCATAAGTGGTTTACATATTACTTAAGTTTATTTGATCATCATGTTTTAATATAATTATAAATGAAACCATTTCATTACGTGAACTTTAAATCTTTCTCATGGGTACCTATTTTTAAAGAGAAATAAAATATAACACAAACAATTACGTATGTAGAATATTTAGTGCACACTAAATGAAGTGAAGTAATTTCTTAGTGAATTATTCGTTGCTCACGTTTTGGGAAGCTTATCAAGAAGATCAACTGTATTTGAAGACGATGTACAAGATTTGTAGATCAGGTAGATGATTTTGGTGGATATTTGTCTTCTCAGCTAAATTTTTTAATCATGTGGCTTTCATTATCCTTTGAACAACATCATCATGAACTTCAGTCAAGACCAACTGTACAAAATAACAACAAGTTAGCTTTATTTGTAGTCGAAATACTAATTGATAAGTCATATAGAATAGTACATATCATGTATGTTTTGTGGAGACTATTATAGAAATTGGTTCTACACTATCCGACTGGTAATTTTTAATCTTCATCAGAATACAGCAGTTTGTTTACTTTAGTTTTTAATCTGTATTTTGATTGCTATACTTTCACTAAACAATGGGATGTTTGCAATTAACCTAATGTTTTCATAATTATCTTCTTTCTTACTTTCATGTAATTAGCTTTTGATGAATAAAAATAACGTAGACATATGCAAAAGGAAATTCCATTTGGTTAATTTATTATTTCCCTTGTCCTAAGCAAGGATTCAAATGAACAATAAGAAATAGAGTGAACACAACCAAAAACACTGTTTTAACAATTATTCTTGTCGATTAATTTCTACATAAATCATAGTATGGTTTGCCTTTTCGTTTGTCCGACATAATACATGTGATTCTCGCTTAAATCAATGAAAAAGAAATGTTCAGATATTATTAATACAGAATCTTTTAACAACCAAAATTTAAAACCAGATACCTTGCTCAAAATTACCCTTTGCTGACTCTTATTTACTAGTTATCTAGTTTCATTATACGTTTTAAGATTGATACAAACAAAATGTATTTACAAAGCTGCATTAAAATATTTCCTGTGAAAGAAGACATTCATGTTGATATAGTGTCAGTTATATTAAAAGGAAGATTCCTATGATGGACTATAATCAGTTTGCTTTATCTATAGTTTGTGAAAATTATTGAACACGTAGTTCATAATGTTAGACTATCAATCTAGGGAATTATTTGATAAGTAATTTAGATTATTTCATTATATGATTGTAAACTTACTTGGTTCATTTTAAACAATTTCTTGTTAGTAAGATCACAATTTATCCGACTAGTAATTTGTCACCCTTTGCAACTAAGCTTTACTGATATTGAGTCAAATTCAATAATCTTAATTTCATTGTCAATAGTCAATTCTATTTTACACTTTACAGGTGATTGGATAATAGATGTAAATATCCCTCACTCTATTTAAACATTTTTTTGACAAAACGGTAAATGACTTCTTTTTTGTATAATTTGTTGAAAACAAAGAGTACTCCAAATATAGATTACTTCTCTAACTATGTTCATTCCAAGCGTTTATTAATGACTACTAGGATACGGTTTTTATTGCACTTTATATGCACAGGTTATATGTACACTTAATCTGATTGGGTTCGCTTTTAAGAAAAATGAAAATTACTGCTTAATTTATAAGTATCTATCCAGTATCTCAAGTAGACTGAGCTGATGATTAAGTACTGATATACTATATTTACAACAAACAAATTTCGTTGACAAGCTAAATCGCATAGTTATCTTATTCCAGAAAACGTATCAGTTAAACCCTTCTTGTCCAACATCGGATTCATACATTTCTTCATCGACTTGTAACTATATGAATATGTGGAAGGAACATGTTCACATGATATCCACTCTACTAATAGACTGGTTAGATCTCTCAAAGATTACCATAAAAACTATCTTGACGAGGTTAACATAGAACGACTTGTGGTCTATTATTCTAGATTTCCAATGACAACTGTTCATGTATGAACTCAAACCTAATCATCCCGATTTTTTGCTTCATTTTCCAGGGATCTATCACTGGCTCTCAGAAGATTAACATGACTTTACGTACTGCATTGATGTAAACTGATCTAGAGGGTTTTTCAAGGACATGAAATGTGCATTCATCCTTGGAGTTTACCTCATTTGCTATTCAGATCAATCCAAGGATTTGTATTGTCATTTCCCTTCAACATATGAATATATATAGAAAAACAATGCTAGATCGGCATTAGTGACGTTGTTTGTACCTGCTCATTACTGGATCCAAAATTCCTAAACCTGATAAATAATACAAGATTATATAAGATTAAATATCTATCGTATTCAGATGTAGGTTTCTTCACGTCCTGGTCTCTGCAAAACACCTTACAGAATTCAATTAGGTTCTACATATTGTTATTTATTAGAACTGCACAACAGGTGTGATGTTTCAATAATGCTTCTATATAATATTCCAGTGACCTAATTACTTGACTCGTCCTTAAATATATACATTCTTGATATGTTCATGCAGTTTCTTCTTTAATTCAAACAGAACAAAAACAGTTTGACCAGCTACTTCATTCATATAGATTATATTCACTGGTGATTAGCATTATTGAACCCATAAAATGTAATCAGCTTTATGCAACAGAAGTAATACAGTAAAAAATCTCAATCGCTTTCTTAACAGACATTTTAATGGTAATCATCACTTGTCCAAACTACAACGTTTACAACCTACTTCTGAATAAAATTAAGAACCTTTGAATTTTGAACGAATTGCGCATGGTTTAGTGTTACATGTTACCTTTTGTTTTTTTTAATTTAGAGGCTACTGAATTAAGGGGGAGAAGGTCTTGTATCTGAAACAAATGAATAAAATGTTTCTTACTTACTTACTTACTTACTTACGCCTGTTACTCCCGATGGAGCATAGGCCGCCGACCAGCGTTCTCCAACCCACTCTGCCCTGGGCCTTCCTTTCTAATTGTATCCAATTGTTGTTCATTCTTCTCATGTTTGTCTTCATTTCTCGGCGTAATGTGTTCTTTGGTCTTCCTCTTTTCCTTTGACCTTCAGGATTCCATGTTAGGGCTTGTCTTGTAATGCAGTTGAAAATGTGTCCTAAGTTTAGCTGAATCGGTCATCTCAGTATTATTGATAACGTTGAAAATCTGAAAGCTGGTCAATTTTCTTATTTTTCTGTTTTCTTACACGTTCATTCTTTGTGTACAAAATAAGGTAATATTAGATATGACAATTAAAAATAGACATGGAATCATTTATCTTCTCTATTTAGTTCGTTTATATGAAATTAACATTTTATAAATATCTCTTACTAACTAATTTTCTTTTACTTTAGCTGGAAAAAAAAGATAAACGCAAATGTTGTGTGGCATTTTTGAAACATTAAATCACTTTGACTATTGTTCATTAGTTATCGGATCAAAATGTTTCTTATCAAAACACTAGAATTAGACCTAGTCAGATATCTTGAACATTTGTTCTAGAATAATGGCAGTTGTTTTGTTGCATTTTGTTAACGACTAAATATTGTCTTTCAAGATGCGGTACAATACAATTAGTGAAACTTGTATCTATGGTATCTTTAAGAATGAGAGTCAAATTTCTAGTGTAGAATAAAACCTATCTTGTAGTCAATATAAGCCCAGGCTTAATTCATATTGTTTTATTGGTTAACTTTAAAAACTCATTTATAGGCTCATGAAAACTTTTGTCCGTAGTTCAAATATGATATAAACACGGCAAACAGGAGTTAATTGTAGCTATCAGAATTTAGTTTAAAACTATTAATGGGAAAACTACTCTTAGGAACATATGCTTCATTACAACCTCATACACAGATCAAAGCAACAAAAAATACTTTTTGAATACTGCCAATACATCAGTGAGGAGAAAGAATGAAATATGTTAAAAATTATCAAGTATTTTTATTGATGTAAAGGTGTACTCATTTGACTTGTTTGCAATCAGCTGTGCTATTCATTACCATACATATAAATTCGATCAAACACTAGTAAAAGACTAGAACGCTGGAATCGACTAATAACAGTTCTTTACAATTTTTTACTCTCCTGGTTAGAAACGTTTTGTGGAAAATTGTTTACTCATCAAGTGTACGTTGTATCTGAAACTATGTAACAAAGAAAGAGAAAGTTTCCAGTAAAGTTTGAAATGAAAGGTACTGGGTTTGACTCCCAGAGTAAACATTAACTCTGAGATGCAGGTACATCCAGTTGACGAGTCCCAAGTAGGACGAAACGCGCGTTCTGGATTCCACTGCTAGCAACTATTCATCTTTGCTTATAATTTCCAGTAGTTAGTTAGCTTCTTTTCTTACTATGTTGATCGAAATTAAATGATTACTCGTTACAGTATTTTGAATTATGTATTACAACATTAGACCAAATTAATTACATAAAACCAAAAAAATATTTTTACTGACTGAAACTAAAACTACCATTCCCTAGAAAACAATTATTAATTACGATTGGTGTGATAAAGGAAAATTAATCTGATATTTCTTTTATTATTGTGGAATTATTTACTGCACTCTACTTGTATCCATATGTTGCCATATTGTCTCCTTCTTGGAGATATTTCCAAAAGTGAGATAGATGATGATTGCGTCAAAGAAATAATCTGCAAATTAAGTTTGAAAATGTATCGAACTTAAGTTAATATAACTAACTGAACGCAAACATGTTTCAAGTCTGATGAAACTACCACCACCGTATACAAAATATTATTTATTTGTTTTTTTTTTAAAAAAACACTATGATTTACTGTTTTTCATGTGGCGATCGAGACGATGAACAAATAATAGGAATCCCATACTAGGACGAAACGGCCATCTAGTGCTTCCAGGTTTTCAATGGTTTAGCTTAGATCGACTAGTGAATTCAACTTTGAAAATACTACAATCTCCACAAATTCCCATACTGATTGTTATAATTGTATTTGCTAATAAACGACCCAGCTATTCCTATTGCTTAGTATTCTTATACGATGACACTCGACAAGACCCCAAAATCAGAACACTTTGAACAGGAATTCAATTGTATTCACAAATAATAATGGTATGTGAACAGCAATCACTAGTTTGAATAACGTTCATATATTTATAGTATATACATAAGAAGCTTCTAGATTTTTCTCCAATAATTTACCAGGGCTGATTGGTTTGGAATTAGCCAATCAGCGCGCAGCAACACCATCATGCATGAAACATGCTTTAATCCAATCTATGTACCACTAACACCTCCCTCTTGAGCAGATTCGTAGGATCTGGTGCTAGGGTCCAACTGCAACCGAGTGACTGGCCTGCGCTTTCGATCTGTCCATCGTCTAGGCGTCGATATAGCCTAAATTCATAAGCATTATAAGCAAAGATGGATAGTGGCTAGCAGTGGAATCCAGTTTTACGCGCGTTTCGTCCTATTTGGGACTCGTCAGCTGGATGTACCTGCATCTCAGATCCAAACAAACAATACTAAGTATATTTACTAGAAAGATTTGATTATTTGGACCATTTATTGTAATTTTATTCTTAGTTAAAATAAAAATTTCGCAAATGGTTGTGTTTACAACGAAAATAAATCCTATTGAGAAATAATATAAAGTGAATTTAAACTACTCGATTTCACAAGCTAGTGACTATCAGGACTCAGTAGCTAAGTGGATAATGAGGTGGAGTTTTAAGCGAACGGTATTGGGCTCCAGTCCGGGAGTGAACATAAACTCTGAGATGCAAGCAGACCCGGCTGACGAGCCCCAAGAAGGATGAAACTGGATTCCACTGCTAGCTACCATCCATCTTGCTTATAAAATGTTTCGTTGTAATAATAAAACTTAGTTTTATGACGATGATCAACAGGTCCAGGTATTTGGCAGTTAATATTAATCAACAAAGTTATCAGAGGTATTAGAAACAACAGAATCATAAAATTGTTTTGCAGCCTACAGTTCAGTATAGGACAGTCATTCCCATTATAGATACTATAAGCAGCAATTCCCTTTTAAACAGACTAACTGAATTTACCAAATTGTTTCACTGACATTGAGGTTAAAACTTATTGCATCAAGTGAGTTTTCTGCATAGCGTGTAGAGACTAATCATACGAACAAATAACTGATGTAATCTATAATGGATAAATCTGTTCAAGAAATCATCAACCAAGACTAAAATATAAAACCGGAGTGATTACTACTTTACTGGTATGAAATATTTAAACAGGTTATTTGTCCCAAACTTTCAGTTACCAAAGTCTTTCTTTAAACCTTTGAATTAATAACATTGATGAAACTTGCCGGCATAGGTCATTTAAGGTAGTTTATTTATAATGCATCGTCTTCACCTGACATTATTGAGTCGTATATATCAATGATCACACACAAGAGTGTATTCGTGACATTCAGTTAAACAGCGAGAATGAAACCTAATAACCAGTAAGTCATGATAGAACCAACACCTGAAGTTCTAGGATTTAATCCTCTGTTGGATTGTGAGGACGCATTAATATGAAACATCTACCCGACTCTTCTCGGTTTTTGATGGTTTTTGGCTGACGTTAATTATTCATGAAAATTACCCCAAAGTCATACGAATTATCCACAAAATCACTTCGATATATTGAAATATTCATTTTAGATCAGGATTTTTATTGACTTTTAAAGTAGTTTATGACGAACAAATAACTTTAAATCAAAGGGGGTTTTGTAGCTTCAATTGACCCATGATTTCAACTATGAAAATAACTTTAACACAATGTGTGTGAATAATTTCATTGGGTTATTATTAGATTTAAAAAAATTCCAGTTTGCAATTGTTTGTATTTTGCATAAACAAGATCAAGGTCATCATATCGACTTTTTGAATATCCTTCGAAAACCACTGACAGAGAAAAAATGACAGATCACAATTACTAACCACCCCACATTATCTATGTCAATTTAGAATACTGAAACCACATTTTTCAGTTGACTTACAAACTGATTTAAGTATACATTTCATACTGGTCATTTTAAAATGTACAACCACTGACATGCATATTTTACTTACCATCCTAAATTCATATTTTGTATCTTTAAAATTGTATTTGCTTTCGAATTCGTTGGCACTTATAGATGAAGATGTTTGTAGGAGTTTGTCAAGAAGAATATCCTTGTTTCATGTATTTTAAGATAAGTATGTGGTATGTCAGCAAAAAATGTTTAGTTATTGATAAACCAATGTTATACCGATATTGAAAGAAAATCACTCAGTTAGTAATTCCAATCTGTCAATGACGATGTATTTGGTTAAGCAAATTCAAAATCAAAAATTACCACATAAAAGAAATTCTTATACACTAGTTTTATCATGGGAGATTCGAAAGTTTTTTTTATTATGCATGAATTAACAATCTACTAGCTGATTCAAATTCTTTACTGATTTCTGAACTACTCACATCATACAAGTATATATTTTGAAGAGTGACTATAATCAGAAAAAAACTGATATTCACTTCACCAACACTGAAATCTCAAAAACAAATAGGATTAAACAGATGTTTGGATGGCTCAACTTATCCGTTAATTTATTTTCTTTGAAAACTATCTTTTGATGGTCATCCAAGCTTGACATTAGTTGTTTGTTGTTCAGTTGTAGATAGTCTAAGACACTATCAGTCTCTCAGCTAATACAAAAAGTCTAAGCTTTAGATAATGTATGCCAATTAATTTTTGTTATTTAAAAAAATTTAAGATGCGCACATAAATCTTTATTAAATCAGTTTGTGATCTGGAACATTGAATCACTGTAATTATTCTTGGGATCATGAAAAATAATAAATGCAAAATAGTTTAACTTTTTTTATTGTTTGCCCATTTATCATAAATCCTTTGCTGGACTGTTGAATACTTAAGTTTGTACCGAGTATCTTTTTTAAACAAGTTGGACGATTCAATTTTTTATTACTTTATCAAAATGACCATGTTTACTCAGATTGGCAGCACTTTAAGATGTTGACAAATGTATATCGGACGAATATGACAACCGATACCACGAAAATGTAAGCATAAATATCGTAGAACATATAAGTTAGTCATTTTTACGTATAAATATTTCATGATAGAAATCAAGGATCTCCCGCTGCATTTATCGAAGAATAATCCAATCATAAATAAGATTCAGATGTCTCCAGGCTATTCTATTACCTAGGTTTATAATTACTAGTAGACTCCGGTCTATGAAGGTTTAAGACACGAATTTTTAAATTATCTAGATATAGTAGATAAAATAAATGGAACGGGTTTGAAATAAAATCAGCACCTTAGAAGTAGTTAAGACATGATGCTCTCCTCATGAAGCACTTATAAACAATAGGTAAATTGGTGGTGAGGTTACGGTAAAGACTACAGTTTTAAAAATTACTATCAAAATCTTCGGTTTTAAAATAAAAAATCACTGCCAAGCAATTCTGACAAGTGTTTGAGAAATTCTTCTTGCTTAATATATAAGCTATGTATTTATGTTACTAGTTTTGTCAACGTCAAGTTGAATAAAAGAAAAGAAATATAGCCGATCTTTAGTATGACAGTGAAGAACTAGAGGAAAGAAGTGTAAGAATAACATACAAAAGCTGAAATCTAAAAATAAATAAATGAAACGTTGAAATTATATCTGAGGGATATTAACAGATATATTAGCATGCGGTCATTTAAGCAATGTAAGCTTTTTACTTGTGTTAAAAAGCAAGTTACTCTGAGAATCGAATATAGTAATCAGAATTTCTTACTAGTTATCTAAATCAAGATTTTTTGACTTCCTGTTGAACTATATTCGATTGATTTAACCTTGACATGGGACATCTACAGTAAGATACCACTCATTCAGAGTAATTACAATGAACTTGAAGGGTGACATGATTTGGATGATGATACTAAAACTCTGTTGAGACTTGAAGGGACCTTCAGTGCTTGCTGACATATAGGTCAGATGTGCTAGAGATTGACACATAACTTGCTAATGCCATTGTAAGGCCATACTAGTGGACTTGATCTTCTGATCGTCTCGAATAAGTTTGACAATTACTGGTTGACCTTACGGACAGACTATCTCAATACTATCATTACTACTACTTATATAGCGTTGTTAGCCTACTTGTAACATGGGCTTTCAACCAGGGTTCTCGAACCAACTCTGTCTTCATCCCTTCTTTGCAGTTGTTCTCACGTGCTATTCATGGTTTAGATGTTTACCTCTGCTTCCTGATGAAATGCGTTCTCCAGTCTACCTCTTTTAATTTTGCCGCAAATATTTTAACTTGGAGCTTGTATTGTGATTAAGTTTAATGATTTACGTAAAATATATCCAATGAACTTCTAGCGTCTTTTTGTCAATTTCTTCTTCAGCTCGCAGCTGCTTTGTTCTCTTGTACGGTCGCTCACTGCTGATGATCTCTGACGAAGTTACCCGCAGTATCTTGTGTACACAGCTGTTTATAAATACTTGTATTCTTCAGATGATGGTGGTAGTAGTTTTTCAAGTCTCAGCTCCGTACATTCATACTGTCTTAATATTAGTATTAAAAATTCTGACTTCAGTGTATGACGGTTGTTTTGAGCTCCAGACATTTTTCAGTTGTCTTTGTCAAGCCAGGTCGTGACTTCACATATGCATCAGCTCCTTATTGTTTATCGACAATTTTGTCCGGATACGTTACGGCTCCTACCACTTCCAGAGTTTCATCATCAAATTCAATTAGGTTGGTGCTTGTTGTACTGTATTTCAGGATTTGGCTTCTCCCTTGTGAATACTAAAGCTTACTTCTGAAGAGGCTGCTGCTATATTGACTCTCATGTCTTTACTTGTTGCCATGTATGAATAACTTACTGGGGAGATTCCTTTTAGTTATACATAATTTCTTTGCCAAAGATGAAATCAGATACAAGAAGAAAGTATTACCAACGTCTGTTTCTGATGATTTCGTCTAACTCAAAAATGTGCATAGATAAATGTTATAAAAACTAGATCACAACACACAATAGTCGTAAAACCACAATCTATATCAAAATAAGACACTTGGGTTGGAAAATTGGAATTATAAGTTCATGATTGAGTTACAATAATTCAGTAGTAGAAGAACAAACAACATCGGTTTATGAGTCATGTAAGAGTTTGTCAATAATGAAATATGGAAGTCATATATCGCAAAAGGCAGCTTGCACAGTTTGTCGTTCTCTCTTATTTGTTTCATCGCAATAGCTTTCATTAATTTTAGGTGGAATAACTGTTTCTTTCTACCTTTAAAAACTAATTTTGAAGAGAATTCATTTATGATCTGAAAAGTATCACATGTCTACCGCTTACAGGGGCTCAATTACTCAGCATAATTTATAAAGATATTTCACACTTAGAATCAACAAGTTTTACGCAATTTGTTTTGTCCATTCAAACAAGTTTATTTCTTTTTGTATTTTATTGTTGACCACTACCATTATCAATCATAATAAAATTATTTTGATTTATTCGTACCAACTTCATTCTGACATCCTTCTTATTAATTTGCATTCCGTTTATCTGCCTCCCTCAGCATGTGATACAGTCTATCTATATTTTATCTTATCATGTGATGGCTGTTAATAATATTTCTCTTTAAAAAAAATAGTCTATTACCAGGACTTAACATTTTCAAATGTAATAACTTTCTTAAGACTGTGTAGTGATAAGAAATTTATGTATATACATATGTGTTCTTGTGAAAACTTTCTTTTTAAAAAAAACCCCAGTGAAACTTCAAGTCAGGCGGATAAATTTTACAGCGTGGTTTTAGGAAAATTTTACAAAAGAATTCAAGAAAATGAACATCCACCTGTCAGTCATACTTTAGAATCATTTAAACCTTAGCCAAGAATGTAACTGATCAATTTCAAAAGGAAAATTTATGGAAATATACTTTGAAATTGAATATTAGACTTGTTTAGACCTCTAGAAGGTTGAATAAGACGACTAAAAAGTTGTTCTATTTTTCTAATAAACTAAATAAGAGTTTTATAGATGTATTTTGTGAAACCTGATGTTAGCTAAGGAAAATATATCTTTCCAATTACAATTAGTAATGAGATTACAAATCCATTTGGTCAATCAAGTACTACAATCTTCATGTTTTACATTTTCTCTCATAAAGCTAAAGATTTTGTGACTGAAGTTTATGAAGGTTTTCTTAGTGTTGCAATTTATCAATAAAGTGTATCTATATACGGATCATAAGCCAGTTAACTCGAAAATAAGTCGAAGATTTTTTTCCAAAGGCGTTGAAGGGAGGTGATTGGAAATTTCAATCAAGAGTTATAGTTTTCCTTCCTGAAAAACCTATCATCACGTACAAATATATTGCTAAACTATGTACCAAGTGAACAAATAAGTCGTTGGGATCTTTTGTGACTACCAATATATCTACTACATAATTTATACATTGAGAGCTAATTATAGTGAACCAATAGTTTGAAAAAATAGTCTACGCATTACGTACTGTATGAACATCCACATGGTGGCTGGTTTCGTACAACAGGAAATCAACAATAATTAATAATTTGTATTTTCATTTAAACCACATTTTAGTTTCAGTCCCTGGAATTCCAATAGAGTAAACACGTATTTACACGTAAAATATCCCTTAACTTTAAACTCAGAAAATTAAGGAATTTGCAGTCTATAACTTACTATTTAAATATATATATACCATACAGATACTCAAAATAAAGACTTAATAAGGTAAACAGATAATATATAATTGATGAGACCATTTTCCTCATTATTTCTATCTTTAGAATAAGGTTAAGGATTTCGACAGTTACCAAATATTGTTTATACATAGTAAGAGCTAGTCAAAGAAAGCAGTTACTCAATTTACGTACATATATATCTTTTAAAATTAGGTATACGTGTTTATGCATATCTTTTCTTTCCTTAACCTTTATTGATTTATCTTACAAAGTTGCTTTCAGCCTATGTTTTCAATAGAGAATAAAGATAATCATCAAAGTAACTTTACATGGATTTTGTGAGGACGGTCCACAGGTGAAATTGAGGAAGCTCTAAGAAGCCCAGAAGAAGCCGAACATGTTCCATTCAATCAGATTTTGGAAGGATATTCTAGAATCACTACGTGTAGCTCCCCCATCGGACAATGCTAATAGCCCCCTGTGTGCGGATTGGATGACTATAATGATGATTTCGTTTCTACTAAAGACTATAAATACCTGACAGTTTTTGTACCATAATTGACACTGGGATAACATTCCTTCTACTTGTCTTCTGTCTTCTGAATTTGCGACTTGGGAGGGTTCTAGCTTTCGAGTCCTCAAGTATTACGCGACATACTAAGAATCTAAGTTCAAGATATAACAGATTTAGATAACATACATTTAATTTTTTGGTTATACTTGGATGACGAATGTAGTACTTTAAAATTCTTGATGAGATGATTGCTTTTATAGTAATCTTTGTTTTTGGATAATATTTTAAATTATTTGTGTAAATAGTGCCACATGTGGTTTAATTACAAATGTTAGCAACAAACTACCTGTATTATTCATTTCATTCAGTTTCGATCTAAATTTATTGACAAAACAACGACTTAGAATAACCAAAGAAGAATAACATTTGCAAATTCAAAGAAACAACTTTTGAAATCCGTTTAGTCAATTTCAATCGTAACAAATCCTGTGTTCACGAGTAAAACCAATTCGTAATCCAATCAAATTAATAAACCTCCTTTGGTTAAAGGAACCAAATTTGGTTGAAAAGTTATACAAATAGAAGTTGTTACATTTTTCTAATCAAATGCTTATCCAATCTCGGTGTAACTTGAAACATTGAGCTATATTTCCTGTCAGTAACAAAAGGTCTCCTATTAAAGTGTTTTTAGCTGTACTATATGACCCATTACTTAACATGGTTTCATAGATTCTCTGTAAAATGTTCTAACTTTAGGCTTTTAGTATACCAGTGATTCATATTTCAATGTAGTAAAAATGATGCTTCTAGAAAATCAAACCTTTTAAAAGACTTCTCTTAAAAATCCTATTATAAGGTTATCTTTTAGGTAATTGATATCAGTTTTACAACCCATTCTTTCGATAATTACTACGTTTGATTGTTTTTTGACTTCCGAAACGACACCTTGAAGCCAGTTTTACATGTGGGAACATAATACATATTGTTCATTTAGGTTAATTTTTCTTTTTCTGTTTACCAGTTGAGTCGGAAACACTACTTACATTATATAAACTGTCAAAGGTGTAAATAGTTACTTTTTATTCTTCATTTTTGAAAACAAAATCGCGAACTTTAGTGTTTTGAAAAGACTGGTATATTCTAAAGTTGCCTTTATTTTAATGATTGAAATCAGAAAAACGCTGTTAAATCGGTTATGCTGAGCTACTGTTTTGTTCACGTTTAGCAGAACTGAGAAAGGTGAACGTTAATGTTTCGTGATGAGTACGATATTACTGGAGGACTGAGCTTGTATATGAGTATTTTAATACCATTTAAACTGGTTCAAGGTAAAAAAGAAACATTAATTCGGGTTCGACTGGGCAAACAGTTCACCATGTTCCATCAGGATTTCAAGAATGTAATCCTGAACTAGTGGACGAATAGCAATGAACACGATATGAACCTTAGAACACCTGACTAAGATCTCTTGTGACTCAAAACTACTGTGATGTCTTGAAGTAGGATGAGAAAACAACACTAGGTTCACTAGATTTTAACAGTTATTACGGTGTGTCCAGTTTATAATGAATGGTCGTGCATACAATTTTAGGTACAGTTATCTGGTCAAATGTACATATGAAAGTATATTACAGACTGACGAGACGTAGTATTGTGGGCATCTAAATGGCATACTCAATCAATAATATAGTAGTTCACTGATTTTTTTAAAGAAACATTGGATTTTCTTTTTTCCCATATATTCAAACATAAGTGTGGTGAAATCTCATTTTAAGGTGGGTGTTGAAAACAGACACTATGTTGCTAGGCCTTGTAACATAATTGAGACGAGAATATTTTTCATCTCTATCTCTAAGTAACTTGATAAAACAACATTTATCTTTGATTGAAAATCACGTCAATTGTACAGATTAAAGTATGCTTTATCAACCCAGATAATTAAATAACAAAAGCTGTTTACTTATGTTTAATGAATGTTCTACAAAGTGTTTTCCACACGAATGAAGAAATTGTATTTACCTAAATAACTTGATAAAAATGTTTATTTGAAAACTGTTAACAATGAACTCGTGCAATAATTGTGTACAATGATTTATGTGTCTTATCAGCAATGAAAACAATATAATTATCTTGAATTGTTTTCATCCAACAGTATATTGTTTTATTCGCCTTTTGTACTTTCATTTGAAAAGATTTTTGGCTTGTAATGTATCGTGATAATCAAGAGTGATTTATAACACCAAGTGTAGACATAACACTAATTCTTTGCTCTCTGTTATCAGAATGGTGTATAACAACTCGAAAAACTACTGTTTTCGAGAGTTTACATTAATATTAGGCCATACCACTCGATAAACTGTCGGGCTTCAGATAGTGGGCTTTAACTGCAAGCATTTTCATTCTATCATTGTATTTGTTCTGACCGGATATAAAAGAGTGCATTTTATTTATTCAAAAGGGTAAACTATACTTTTACTGTGGTGTCGGGATGGGCTGAATTTCTCCAAATTAATAAATGAAGTTTGAATCGGGTTTTTTTATCAGAATAACCTAATTTTCTGGTTTAGTTTCATTAAAAACAAACCTAAAAAGCCTTTCGCACAATTGACTTAATTTAATCATCTGTTTTTCGATTAAGATAGAGGTATTTGGAAATAAATTAAGGATTTACATCAAAATGGAATATAGGTCAGTAAATAAAATGTTATTTAAGTGCATAATTATTATTTAACTTGAATTAATTGCACGTACCGCCATTTTTCATACATTTTGGTTGTTTTATCTATTACTTTATTGCATGTAAAGTTTAACCAAAATGTTTTCGCTACAAATCAAAATGGAACTTACAGGTTGAATAAAAGTGGTGCTGGTCACTAATAGGACTGAATACATGACCATTTACGATTATTTAATCACTAGTGTTATGATATTAGTCAATTATTCTCAGCCTTGTGGTTCAGTTCTACTGAATGAACGAAAACGATCGACCCATTGGAACTAATATATATAGTATGAAAGACATGTCTATGTTAAGAAGTAGTTATACTCATTCAATACTTCAGAAATACTCGTAAGTTAGCATTCTGTAGTTTTCAGATCGTGCTTTGTATTTCAGTCGTACATAAAAAACGGGGCAATCTGTTCTTTTATACATGACAATTTCTGAAGTGAAAGAAACAAAACTTACAAGAAAATTTTAGGTTATGAAAATGGTGTTTCCTGATCGTTTTCATATGAATCCACAGATAACGAACTTCAAATATGCACAAATACTTCACCGTTCTCAGCTCAATGATATATCTGTTAATCTCATCTTGTATAATGTAATTGCTAAGACTCTCTGTTTGTTACTAGTGACAACTAGTACGGGAAGAATGTCTGAGTATTGCTTCTTTTACTATTCATACCTCCAGAGCTGTTCGCAAGGAGACGTACGAATCAACTTCAACTAATCTATTCATCATATATTCCTCTAACTGCTCGAGTGGATAGATACGATTGGTGTTGGTTGGTATATTAATTTCACACACTAGTATCGTTCCATCTATAGCCAATAAAACATGAATGAATTATTACCTTAGTCGTTACTACACAGTAATCTGATTCAGCTGTGAATCCTCAATTGACCTGTAAACTTTATAATATCAAGAAAACCACTGTTTGAAGCTACATACGTTGTCTGATTTTATTCACATAGTGACAATAATCTATTTCAATGATTAAATAATGTTTAATTTATAACTATTTCCACTTAACTACCCGGAATTTTAAAGCAAAAACTTGATTTGTCTAGGTATTTTTACTAGTTTACTTAGCCAATAAGTT
Source organism: Schistosoma mansoni (assembly GCF_000237925.1). Classification (NCBI taxonomy): domain Eukaryota; kingdom Metazoa; phylum Platyhelminthes; class Trematoda; order Strigeidida; family Schistosomatidae; genus Schistosoma; species Schistosoma mansoni. Next base: position 23,470,393 of record NC_031502.1, on the reverse strand, counting down.
CACACCCATGACTCTAGTTCCCTCCTATAGATGAATACATACATCACCATACATTTATATATGTGTGTGCAGCAACTATTGTAGCACACATAAAAGACGCAAACACACGTTTTCTCAATAAACTCTGATCACATTTTATAGCATTTTTATGACACGATAGCCTGTGTATGTTATCAAGTCTATATTTGTTGTGATGCGAAATTCTTTTATGTATTAATAAAGGTTTTGAGAATCACAAATCTGGTTTTAAAGGCCATAAAATATACTTATCAGATTTTTATATTGCTTAAATCAGATGAACCAACGTGAACCATGGTGATGGATTGCTAGTTCAATCTGTGCATCTGAAAAACTGAAAAGCTTGGGAGTTTTACAGAGTCCTGATTTTACTATCATGACTGGATGCACTTTTAGAAGGCTCATTCTACTATTATTTTGTCTGTCTAGGTTTCGAATTTTGACGCGAATCACTAAATTAAGCACTGACAGTCTCAGTAATAAGCATACAAGCAAAAAAAATGAAAATATAGAACTAAGTGAAGGATTCACTGTTTGTAAAGTCGGACTGCTTTGTGTGAAACGTTACTATGGTTCGTGCAATATGAGTCTAAGATATTTCGATTCACTAGATTTATAATATCAAGCATCCAACAAAAGGATATCTTTGATCCTGATCTAAAAGGTAATTGAACATCTTTAACGAAAATAGAACGTAATGAACACCAGACATCAATCTTATACTCCAGATAAAAGTTTCTTATTGTGGTCTATCAAGATAATATATTCGCGAAACACACTTTCCGTGTTCTTGAAATGTACATCATTCATACTATAATTTTTTAGTATCGTAAAGCATTAGTCTACTATGGTAAATATCCTGCTCTCTTTAGCTGGACAAACGGCAAACGTGCAAGAATACTATTAACCAATCACAACGCATAATTTGATTCACAAATTTCTTCTGTTCTATTCTTGCTCTGATTTATTCAGGATGACGGAATAACATCTATTGAAACTGCACATGCTTGGTTACATGCAGTACTTTTGATCCTATTTTCCATTTGATACCTGAAAAACTCACTTTATGTTTGATGAATTTCAACAAGTATTCATTGTCACTGATCAGTGTAAAATTGTTAAGGTTTAAAAAAGCACTATACCATACTCTCTGTAATCTAAGCAGTTTAGTGTTGGGGTTTAGTAGTTTTCACCAATTATAAAATATAAATACAAATCTAAAATCTAAAAATGAGTACCGGTGACAAGTAACAAGAAAAGAGAAACTAGTGAATATGGTACAAATTGTTCGTTAAACATTTACCAAGCAAACAGATTGGCTGGAAAATTTACTAAAAACAAGACATTCTTATAAAAAAATTTAAACCTCGTGTATTTCCATTGATTTTATTACTCCTATTTGAGAAAATGAAACCTATTTAAGTAGCCCAACATTTAAATTAACCTAGTCAGTTCGCTCTCAGATAAGAAATTTCCACTCCTTAAATATTCAGGATTTCACAATGAGTAAAACTCATTATTAATTGAGTGAGTTCTCTTTATTCATTCCAACAGTTCTCGTACCAAATCATATAAAGTTTTCATTACCTTTAGATACTGAATTGATCGCATGAAGATGAAGAACGGATTCTTAACTCGCTACATGTCGAAATGTTAACTAGTTACAAATTTACGCTGAAAAAATATGTGTATGGTAGGTCATACACGTTTCTATGAATTTAAATAGTTAGACTTGTTTCCATATTCATCACACGGCATACCTATTAGTCTTTTGAAATATATTCTGCTCACTTTTCTTTCGATTGTTCAGTCGCTTAAAATGGAACGTTCTACATACAGACTAAGATTATTTCCAAATCTTTTTCCCATATTTCTTGTTGCAGACCAAAATAAAACTAAATTCTTCAAATTCTCGTAAAATTCCACATCAGCTTATTAGAAGTAGAATTTTTACTATTATGTTATTTGATTATTAGGTTATTTGATCATACAAGCATAACAATTGGGTACATTGGTTTTGTCACTATAGATCAGTGTCTAGGTACCTGGAGGAAAATGCTCGGAAATCACTTGTTAAGATTCTGAGGCTTTCTGTCAACTTGGCAATGAGGAATTATAATTACTGTTCTTTTTTACTTAACACTTAAATCTGTGAATAAGTAGAAAATTATGTAATCATAAAATTACCTACACTACTTATGTGTATTCGAATTCTTGATATGAAGCTGAATTTCACGTAAACCTTTTTTAAATGTATCATTTAAAAAATGATGTTTAGTGATTCTAACTTACGGGAGTAACAGGCGTAAGTAAGTGATTCTAACCGTATTCTTGACTTAGGTAAGATCCTTCTGGGTCTTAAATCAACTAAGTGTTTAACAACAGTAGGTCATCCATGTAAAATGGAAATGAATTCGACGCATGACAAGCACTGTAGTAAACTCTTTATGGTATATGTAACCGTGAATACCATCGGTTGTATTGCCTCTATGAAACTTTCCTACTATTATTTAGTTATTTTTAAAGAACTATAAATTTTTAGTCATTAACCTTGAAAACAGAAAACTTTTTGACTACTTTGTTTTCTATAAGCCAAAAATTATGTGGTGGTAAGTCAGTACAGCTTTAATTGCAACATATTCATTCTGGGACTCGAACCCAGCACTGTTCACTTAAAATGCCATCGCATTATCCATTCAGCTACTGAGTCCTGATAGCCATTTGCTTATGCAATGGGGTGAAGTTTATATTCACTTGGTATTGTTTACTTGAATCTTCCTAATGATGTTTAGGACTGTAATTAATCAGTGTCTTATTGGCATATGTACATCCTGATCAATCGCACTTTTAGCTTACGTAAATGAGACAATGCTATAATCTGAAATTGTTAATGAAACTTGTTTCTGAGATTCTTTTTCAGAAACTGTACGTAATTTTTCAAGGCACTTTTTGCAATCGTAGCTAAGCCACTTTGTTAATATTCCGACTGTTTATAATTTATTCTCAGAAAAAAACAACAACCGATTGTTTTCTTGTTAGTGCATAGATTGGTTTATATGTTATTTAATTATATTGACTTGTCCATTTTCTCAGTGCACTTCAGAGAGTTTTCGCGCGTCTCCTATGAAAATTGCTTATCGAATAAATTTTATTTCATTTTACAATTTAATTTGAATTATTCAAATAATTAAATGGACTTTGTTTTTTTAACAAATTCTATAAAATTTAACTGATAAAATTCGTTACTTAATTGAGAGATTGTAATATTGATAACATTATGATTGGACAAGTTACAGCAAACTAAGCTTGTACAGATGTTTACTTTGAATAAATGTCCGAAAAGTTAACGGTATCTTTGGAAGGATATTTATGTCGAGTATAGTAGAAAGTACTTAATAAAAATATATATTATATAGTTGAGATCATGAGTCAGTTGAAGCTACCCCACCATGGAAAACCTGGAAGCACTGGACGGCCGTTTCGTCTTACTATGGGATGAGTCCCACAATATATATCCAACGTCGAAAAATACCCATTCTAGACATTTTAGTTTCTGTCGAATTATATTAACTGAACCCTATGAACTAAAAATAGTTGGTGAGTGTCAAGTCAAGACCTGTCAATTAATTATGAACCCCAGTATGATTTTTTTCCTAACTAATGATAATTGTCCTTTCTTACAACAGATGCTCATGGTATAATGGTTCAACATTTAACAAAATAAATCAGTTTCTCGACTAGTATCCACCAAAACTCACAAATAATTTAAGTAGTTACAGATTGTTTGAATGTCAGTTTCCTTTTTTTAAATTTACTAACCCGCTTCCATGATCAAGGAGAAAGAAAGGACAGCGAAAAGAATCCATTGCTAAAGTAAAACGATCTTTTTAAACTTAGTTTGTGACTTAGTTGTCACATGTATATATTCTCTAACAGAGTGGAACTATAAAGTATCAAAATTATCATAATACATATAGATGGTATAACATGAAATATGTTGTGTGAATTAGCTACTTAGACAAACTAAGTGAAAACTTTTGAAATAACCGAAATATTTGGTCTAGCCTCAAGAAAATTAAAACAGTGTAATAACGCATCGGTCCAAATTATTTTATGAATATTGAAATTAAATAATCCATTCAACTAGTTGACTATTTTTGTATTATATAAACTTTAAAGAGCTGTTGACCTGTTGAAAGTAGTAAGTTCAGATTTAAAGGCTTCCCATGTTCTCCAGAATACCGGCCATTAGGCTTTACAATGATATTCTTGGTTGTATAATAACCATTCCACAGAATAACTTTTTTATAAAGTTTGTAAACTATTTCCCAAGGTTTTATCCCTTTAGCATACATCAATCATACTGTGAAATCTTACTTCGTTTATTGCTTCCATACTTTATGAAAATCTTAATTCACATGAAAAAATGAACATTGGACATATACCTACAGCATCTATCTGCATCTTTACCCAGATATTTATTTTTAATAGGGTAATAACTTTTCTGTTTTCACCATTTGTTGTGTACAGTGTAGATCCTATATAACAGGATGTATTTATTGTTTCTTGTCCAGTCAGTTGATATAGTTATCCGAGGTTATAGTTATTAAAAACTATATTTTAGCTACCTGTAAAATCAATAATCTGTAACCCCATACTCTAATTTTGAATACGGCTCACACACTGAATTAGACATTCTTGCTTTACGAAATATAAAAAGTCTAATAAATTTGGCATTTATTTCGATGCTTCAGTAAATCACTCCAAATTAAACATACGTCGAAACCGTTAATTGCTTTCATTTATCATTCCTGAACAGCTCAGTTTTTAATTAGCGGCTTACAACATTTGACACCGTCAGAATTTTCCTAACGGTAAAACCAAACCTGTTCATAGATTTAACTCGCTTTAAATCTATAGAAAATCGCTAAGACGTTGATATCATCTAAAATGTTAATAATCCTGGGCTTAACTGTCTAAATAGCTTTATGTTTTACGTATAGTTTATTTTTTCGATGCGACAGTTTAGTCGACTTAGTGGCTACTGTTTTGGAGAGTATCAAATACTCATGTAAACTTTAAACTAATTCGTGAACTATCAGTATAGGGTTGTAGAGATTGTTGAGTTTTGATCAAGGGCCGCAGTTCCTAGGTTCGAATCGCAAATGCAGTATCGTGAATGTGCAATGCTGGGGAGTCCCATATTAGGAAGAGATGGCCGTCAAATGCTTCCAGGTCTTTAATGGTTGTCTAAAATTTATCGATTCATGATCTTAATTCGTGAACTTTGATACCACACTACCATCTGCATTTAGTTACTTAGAAGTTCAGTAAACCTAATGGGGTGTCTTAAAGCGACATTTTAGTGCATAGAATAGTGTTTAAGTTTTTTGAAATCATTTTATTTTAAATACTCATTTCCATCAGCAGAGCCTGAAGCAATCATTTTAAAATTAATTTATTCAGAAAGTTGTAAGTATGAACAACTTTCTCTAAGAGCTCTTATTTACAAATCCTGACGATATTATTATGGATGAGTTCATCGTATTCCGAATGACATCCTTACTCTTCATAAGAAAGCGACTGTCCAGTGTAAAATCCAATGCAATTTTTCTGAAACCCTAAATGCTGTTTTAACTAGGTGAATCCAATTTTGTAACCTTGTAGTAGCTGAGCTTAAGATATATATTGTCACAAAATAGTAAAAATTTCCATTTTTACTGATATTTTAGATCTCTCGAAACTGTGAACACTTCTAACTTTTCTGAAATTGAGAAAACACAAATATACCGAGACTATACAAAGATCTTATGGCATCTATACCTGTTTTACTTATCGATAATGCTTTAGTTACCATAAAAACCAAATGTATACCTCTAAGCTAGATTTCTAATAATAGTCATTTTTATGATATTCGATATTAAAAAGTTTCACTAAATTAGAAAATATCAGCTGGTGGAAATGATATTACTTACTAACTTACTTACGCCTGTTACTCCCAATGGAGCATAGGCCGCCGACCAGCATTCTCCAACCCACTCTGTCCTGGGCCTTCTTTTCTAGTTCTATCCTGTTTTTGTTTATTCTTCTCATGTCTGTCTCTA